>NC_135096.1:18144247-18179247 GCF_051107435.1 Chaetodon auriga | reverse complement strand
AAGGTCTGACCGTCTGAATGTCTGAAGGTCTGAATGTCTGAAGGTCTGAAGGTCTGAAGGTCTGAAGGTCTGAATGTCTGCTGTCCACGTTTTCTACCTCCAAACTATCCAATAATAGAAATAAAGGAGAAATCTCACCGTACATGAAGACGACTCGTCCAGCTCACATCCACACCGTCACCTCGTCTCTCTCACACACACACACACACACACGTTCGTGGTTAATCCTTGACACACACACACACACACACACACACACACACACACACACACACACTAAAGCCCCCTCCTTTCATTCACCGTCACGTAAAAGCCTCGTATCTCCACATTCAGCAGCTGATTCAAGGTCTCAGCTGTTTGTTGTCCTTAAAACAGATTTAATGTAAAGTACTTACTGAATACTTCATATTCTCACCAGCTCACACACACACACACACACACACACACACACACACACACACACTGTGTGTGTGTGTGTGTGTGTGTGTGTGAGATCCGGGCCATGTGCAGCAGCTCAGCGCTCGATAATCTGCTCTGGATTTATTTATCATTCCAGCAGAAACAGAAATCTGCAGAACTGAAGCTGAAAACGCAGCTTTAGTAGTACTAATGCAGTAAAAGTACCCTCTTCAGTGATTCAGTTAGTTTTTCGTTTTAAGGTCCAAACCAGAGCTGATTCGTGTGAAATCCATCATAAACGACTGAGATGAAGTTCATCGTCTTCACATCAAAGGCAGGAACGTTCTGTGATCCAGTGAAACGTCTTTTAAAAAGCAGATTTCTGTCCACAAACAGACGAAATCCAAAACCATTCAGATTCTGCTGCAATTCTTTGATTTTCGGTGCTTGTTCGAGCTCTTTTCGTCGTCTTTGATGAATAATTGAACACCTCCGTGACCTTCATGAAACACATCAGAATAAATTCAAGCTTGATTTGGATATTTTCACGCAGAGATAGTTGAATAAAAGTCATTTGACGAGCGGAGAAAACAGCGTAAAGTGTTTCTACTTCCTGACATCTGAAGTGAAGCCGGAGGTGAACGTCAGTGTTTCGGTCTGGAGGCTGATGGACGCCGTGAAGCGGCGCTTCATCTCGCGTGACGTGTCGGTGGATCATCACATCAATCAACAATCAACATCCACCAGCCTCCACCCGGGCTTCGAGGCTTCGAGCTCGAAGCTCGTTTTAGCTTTGTTTGAACAGAGCGACACAAAGAGGGATGAGCAGCAGTACTACTGCAGTAGCAGTAGTACTACTGCAGTATCAGCAGTATCTGTTACCTCCAGGTGTCTGATGGTCCAACACGGAGCAGCAGTCCTGCAGCAGCCTGCGAGGAGCCTGGGACACGGTCGACATGGCGAGGGGCCTCGGAAGAGACATCCCCCTGGGCAGGCTGGGTATGGTCACGCCGCGGGGCATGCTGGGTAAACTGGGCAGACTGGGCATGGTGATGCCTCTGGGTAAACTGGGGGGGCTGATGCCTCTGGGCAGGGAGCTGAGCATGGTGGGAAACCTGGGAAGAGTCCCCGGCATCTCCTCCGAGACCGACGACCGGACGGAAGGATGCGAGAGCCGAGCCGCCCTGACGAGGAGGAGGATGGAGCGGCGGGATGAAGGAGGAACTCTGAGCAGGAGTGAAGGTGGAGAAAGTGAGAGGAGGTAAAAGGAGGACTGAAGTGAAAAAGCTTCTCCTCCTCCTTCCTCCACATTCCTGATTGTTAACCCCTTCAGGTCCACTCGTCCTCTGCTCAACGTGCTAATAAAGTTTACTCAAACAGAGGCAGGAAAAAAACTCTGTAATGACAGACGTCCAGAGGAGAGGCCAGCGCTGGGATGGAACAGGACATTTACTCATGTACTGCTGGAGAACTTTGACGTATTTGTACTTTACTTGAGTATTTCTGTTGTATTCAGCTTTATACTTCTCCAAAACATCACAGAGGTAAATACTGCACTTTTTACTGCACTACACGTCTGCAGATTGTGATTTTACAGTTTCACAAAGTGCGACAGAGCAGTCATCGATCGCACAGCGGATAACATCGTAAAAACAGCGTTTAAATACCGAGAAAACAATCTGAATGGTGTGAGACAGGAACAAAGACATGACGTCGACTAAAGATGAAGATCATGTGACCCGATCGAAAGCTCCAGCTTCTGTTTCCCAAGTGAGGAGTGAAATCTGAACCTGCTCACAAAAACATGCTAACTAGCTGCAAAGTACTTTGAACTTTCACTGAACCCTGATAACATAAAAATACTGCATTACAAGTAGAAATCCTGTAATAAACGTGTGCTACATGGGTAAAAGTACAGAGGTACTGACAGCAGAGTGCAGAGCAGCTTCAGGGCAACAGAGCACCTCCTTTAACAGAGCACCTCCTTTAACAGAGCTGCTCCTTTAACAGCGCACCTCCTTTAACGGAGCTGCTCCTTTAACAGCGCACCTCCCTTAACGGAGCTCCTTTAACGGAGCTCCTTTGACAGAGCTGCTCCTTTGACAGAGCACCTCCCTTAACAGAGCTCCTTGAACGGAGCTGCTCCTTCGATGGAGCTGCTCCTTTGACGGAGCTGCTCCTTTGACAGAGCACCTCCCTTAACAGAGCTCCTTGAACGGAGCTGCTCCTTCGACGGAGCTGCTCCTTTGACAGCGCACCTCCTTTAACAGAGCTGCTCCTTTAACAGCGCACCTCCTCTAACGGAGCTGCATGTCCTGTTGGATCACTGATGCATTACCGTGTGCGCTGACTTTTAATGTCCGGCTCGTCGAAGTGGAGCTCGCTTCATGTGACGCAGCAGAAAGTCTGAAGTAGCACAAAATGTGAAGTACAAGTACTTTGACGCTGTCGTCAGGTGCAGTACTTCACAGTCACTGACACACACTGACAGCTCCTACCTGCTCGACTCCAGCGATGCTCTTAAGGCTGTTTCCCTCTGACAGACAGACAGACAGACAGACAGACAGACAGACAGGTGCTTATGTAACATCTGCTGAAGCTCTACTGGCCTGCGGCTCAGATCAATAATCAATGGGTGTGATTGATCCACAGCTCTGCAGGCCGAGCCATCGGACATCACAGCACGTGTTGTGTTGTGTCACCAGAAACTCTGTTTCCCTCTGTGGGAGTTAAAAGCCATCATTCATTCATTCATTCATTCATTCACTCACTCACTCATTCAAATCATCTTTCTGTTTCATGGGTGGAGCCAAATTTAATGTTGTGAGAAACATTTCTGGTAAAATATTACAGAGTGAACGAGTCAGCGAGCAGGATGTGCTGACGGAGTCATTCCAACGGGCATCAACTGTTTCCAAAGAGGCTGCACTGAGGAGAAAAACAAGCGCCCCCTCCTCCCCATCACTTCCCAGCATGCTGCTGTAGTGACAGTGCAGCGCCCCCTGGTGTTCACGGAGCTCACTGTAAGTTATGAGGCGTGAGGTGTGTTTCCATCAGTACCTGGACGAGCGTCACCTGCAGACTGTTGACTCTTTGTCTGTCTCTGTCCACGATGCGTCTTCACCACGCTGCCTCTCTGAAGTCTCTGAAATGCATTCTGGGAAATGAAGCTGAGAGAAAGTAAACAGAAGCATGTGATGGGAGCCAGGTGCACTGAGGAAACAGGTGTTTGTCTGGACGTGGGACAGGTGTCCTCTCAGAGGCTGTCCTCTGAACGATCAGCAGGGATGGACGGTTGGTTAGTTGGAGGTAAAGGGTGGATGTGAAGCAGTGAATGACGGACAGTGAACATGATGTTTGTCTTTATTAAAGCGCCTCTTCATCACTCATGTGCAGCTGAACAGGTTCATCAGTTTACAACAGTCTTCAGGTTAAAGGTTCAGTCCGTCCCCCCGCTGACCCCGCCACAAACAGTCCTCCGAGCTCCGCCTCCAGCTCCTGCGGGTGGGCGGGGCTAAACGCGTCGTCGCCAGCCGTCTCTCCCAGAGTCCTCCACCAGGGCAGCCTGCTCACCTGCAGCATTGCATTGTGGGCGTCGCAGGCGCGAGCGGCGATGGGACCCGAGGGGCTCAGGAAGGACTCGGCGTCTGTCTCCGTGACGACAGAGAGGGGCGGGGCTTCTGTGGGGAGAAGGTTACAGTGTGAGTAAAGTGTCCAAGCTGCATCTCAAGAGGAGCCAACAGAAGGTCTGCAGGAGGCTCTTTGTCCACGTTTCCTCACTTCATTCAAGTGGACTGTCACTGAGTGTGTGTGTGTGTGTGTGTGTGTGTGTGTGTGTGTGTGAGACCTCGGAGCAGCTCCAGCTTTGTGTGTGTGTGAGCCAGCAGAGTCTCCATCCGCTCCTCCTCCCTCCTCTGATCATCTCCTCTCTGCAGCTCCGACAACAGCAGCAGCTGCACCTCCTCATGGAGACGCTCGCACTCCTGACGAGACACACGGGACGACTACACAGACACACAGACACACAGACACACACACACACACGCACACACACACACACAAGCATCATGGGTAGTGTGTGAAAGACAGCTGATGGTTGTTGACATGTTGTAGAAATAAGATTCATTGAAGCATTGAGAGTTAATCGAGTCTTACAGGATGTAGAGAGACGTACTCCTCCACCTGTCTCTTTAGCCCCACCCTTCGGCTGTCCGTCAAACCATTCTGACCAATCCAGAAAGGTGAGGTGGGCGGGGCCTTCGCCACGCGTCGTTTTTGCAGGAAGCGACGCACCTGAAAGAGGGAGGAGCCACAAACGTCAGTCAGCTGAAAACATGTGATTCTGTGTGTGTGTGTGTGTGTGTGTGTGTGTGTGTGTGTGTGTACCGCTCTCTGCAGCGTCCTGGCGGCCTGCTGCTGTGTGTGTGTCCGCCTCAGTGTGTGTCGGTGTGTGTTGTAGCGTCGTCTCTCCCTGAAGCCTCTCCAGAAGCTCTGGATCACCACAGCGGCACGACGCTCACACTCCTGCAGGTACGACTGCACCTGGTCTGAACTCGCACACACACACGCACACATGCACACACACACACATTTCTTCAATCACTCTCAGCTCATCAGTAGCTGGTATCACTTGTCCTTGAGCTACACACACATTTGCCAGTTTCTCAATTGAAATATGCAGTAATAGAAAGTGTGTGTGTGTGTGTGTGTGTGTGTGTGTGTGTGTGTGTGTGTGTGTGTGTGTGCGCGTGCGTGCGTGTACCGGGAGGAAGTCGCTGCAGCAGTTGTCTTTGTTTCTGGTGGAATTCCCTCCTCGCCTGTTGACGCCTCACACACACCTAAAACACACACATGCACGCACATTAAAACACAGTTACGACACTTGGAGTACTCAGACTGCAGTATTAATACTCACCTGATACTTCAGCTCCTCTTCCCATTGCTGTGCCTCCTTCTGCTGCTGCTGCCGCCTCCTCCGGGCCCTAACACACACACACACACACACACACACACACACATACTTTTTACTTGACTCTTGACACTTGACGTTTGACACAGACAGACAGACAGACAGACAGACAGGCAGACAGACAGACAGGCAGACAGACAGACAGGCACCTGTATCTCCTCTGCAGTGTGCTGACTGCTCTGTTGAGGCTCCTCACTCTTCGTCTGGTCTGATACGACCTCCACGCCGCCTGGATCACACACGCTGCCTGCACACACTCAGCAGACGCCTACACACACACAGACAGGAGGGGTCAGAGGTCAGAGGTCAGCGCTCCAGATTCCTCCATCCTCCAGCCCCTGATCTGAAAATCAATGCAGGCCTGCCATCGTGGAGGATTCTTATGAATAATAAAAGATTCTTCTTCGTTTCTTCCTTCTTTTCTGTGTATTTCTGCTCAAAATATGTCCAAACATTTGTGGCATCAGCCTCTTTTATTTTGAGTATTTACAGCTGAATTTGGATATTTGATGGCGGTGTGTGAGAGGTGAGCGCCACGTGATGTCCTCTGAAACTGTCCTCATCATTTCTTCACACTATAAGACAGACGAGATCATGTGTGTCTGCAAAACACAACGCAGGAGGAGTGAGGAGTCTCACAGACAGGTGGGCAGACAGGTAGACAGACAGGTGGACAGACAGGCAGACAGACAGGTGGACAGACAGGTAGACAGACAGGCAGACAGACAGGTAGACAGACAGGTGGACAGACAGGCAGACAGACAGGTGGGCAGACAGGTGGACAGACAGGCAGACAGACAGGTGGACAGACAGGTAGACAGACAGGCAGACAGACAGGTAGACAGACAGGTGGACAGACAGGTAGACAGACAGGTGGACAGACAGGTGGGCAGACAGGCGGACAGACAGGTGGACAGACAGGCGGACAGACAGGTGGGCAGACAGGCAGACAGACAGGCGGACAGACAGGTAGACAGACAGACCTCAGACTGTTTCCCTGTGCCTTTGTCAGATCGGATGAGTGCAATCAGCTGGTTGACTTCCTGGTCAAAGCCCCGCCCCCTCCAGTCTTTGTCCAATAGGCTGTCCAGACCTGCAGACAGAGGTCAGGCAGTGTGACCTCTGACCTTTCAGTACATTTGACCCAGTACTCACTGATGATGCAGAGGCACAATAACAGAAATACATCACTGTGTGTGACCTCTGACCTCTGAAATGGAGGAGGAGGGGATGGACCCGCAGCTCCTGCTGGCTGGCCATGAGGAGGATCAGTCTGACGGAGGCCCCGCCCACCGCAGAGTCAGAGCTGACAGCTAAATGGCCGACGGCCTCATTGAGCAGCAACAGGACAGAGTCGTCGCTCAGCCCAGACAGGAAGTCCCTGCAGAGAGAGAGAAATGAGGTCTGGGCCCCTGAAACAATACAGATGTTTAAAATAAACGGCGTCCTATGAGCTGCCTGAAGCTGAGGAAACTAAAGTGACGGCAGATTAATGAGCGACTCCTTCACGCTGCAGGAGGCTGAGAGCGTCTGAAGGAGCTCCAGAAAGAACAGAACGCCAATACGATGAAATTAGCTTTGGCGGGAAGTTTGTTTGAAGGCAGGCTCTGCGTGTGTGTGTGTGTGTGTGCGCGCGCGTGTGTTACCTGCTGGATGTGCAGGTTTGAATCCACAGCTGGACGCAGAGCAGAGACACAGTGACAGCATCGCACATCTGGATCTGCTCGTAGTGGACCGAGCTGAGAACTGCAGAGAGGGAGAGAGAGAGAGAGAGAGAGAGAGGGAGAGAGAGAGAGAGAGAGAGACAGGCAGACAGACAGCTGTCGTGCTGACCTTTGTTCAAGACAGACATACTGTATGTTTCTCTTAAAAGACCAGGAAGTCAATCGATAAACTAATCAGCGAGCGAGTCTATAAAGAGATCAATGAGCAGTGAAGGTGACTGACCCTGTGCAGTGAGCTGAGCGTGAGCTCTGAGCAGCCAGCCGACGGAGTCCATCACCTTCCTGAAGAGAGACAAACTCTGACAGACAGACACATGACAGACAGACAGACAGACAGACAGACAGACAGATGACAGATTACAGACAGACAGATGACAGACAGACAGACAGACAGACACACAGATTACAGACAGACAGATGACAGACAGACAGACAGACACAGATTACAGACAGACAGACAGATTACAGACAGACAGACACAGACAGGCAGACAGACAGATTACAGACAGACAGACAGACAGACAGACAGACAGACAGACAGACAGATTACAGACAGACACACAGATTACAGACAGTCACTTTGACTCCACACAGCTGAACACAGAAGGTTCATGTGTGGAGGTTCTGAACATGTGGAGGAAAGAAGCTTCTCACCTCTGTCCGCCTCATCAGCTGACCGGCCAATGACAGGAGGCCGTCCATGACCGACGGCAGGAACAGCCTATGAAAGGCCTCTGAATGTTTACCAGGTTCCACCCCCACACAACAGGAACTGGACAGACACAAAACCTCCATGTAAAAAGAGTGAATTCCAGCCAGACGGCAGTTTTTTGGGTTGTTGAGGAGAAATTTAAAATCCAAAAGATTTTTAACGACTTTTAGAAATTAAAAAAAAAAACTAAATATAAATTTAAATTCAAAATAATGGTCTACCTTTGTTTTTTAAATAGAAAATGTAAAATATTAAAACGAACTCTGAAAACAAAACAGAATATTTTTTTAAATAATCTGAAACTATTTGAAATACTGCAATGTTAAAATACCACAAACTATTTTTTTTAACAAAAAATTAAAAACATTTGAGTAAATTAAGACTGAAAATGATTTTTGACAAAGTCAAAATAATCTCAGTCGTCAGTGACAGTGAACGCGTCCTCTGGGATGGACCTGGTGAGCTGGGCCAGCGTGGCGGCGGCGCTCCAGATGCCGCGCAGCTTTCTGGGATCCAGGGACAGAACGAGGATGCAGTGACTCAGGACGCCGCTCAGATACAACTGAGACTTCACACGAGCCACCACACGGCCGTCTGTCTGCACCGCCGTCATGTTCAGAGCCTCTGACAGACACACAAACACAACATTTAAGACAATAAACAAATCATTTCTCCACCGGTCTGTTAACACAGTTAACTGGTTCACTCACTCAGATCAGATAAAAACCCTCTGTAGAGGTTCACTGAGCTCTCTGTTTGTAGATTAACTCCACTCTTTGTTCCTGTTGGTAACTTTCTGCTGATAAACTCTGAAGTTTTCTTTGTGGGTCGCTGACAAGGAGCACCTGAACGCACCACAAGTCTGTGAGTTTGGTCCTCTTCCTCTGCGGAGGGACTTTCCCTGACCTAAATCTGACTGAAACGACAGTATTTGAAGGGGACTTGAACACAAAACCCATATTATGGTTGTCTTGGCAGTGACAGGTGGAGACATTAATGCTGAAATGATTCCTCATTGATCAATCAGTCAAAGTCAGTCAACGTCTGTCACTGTGCCGATTTGTCCATTGTCTCTCATATCACTCTAAACCCAGGCAGACAGGTGCAGTCGGACACTGGTCGTCTCACTGTTTAAGCCGTTGTTCAGCAGGCTGACTCTCTGCTCCAGGTTCAGCTCTTCATCCTCCAGCTGCCTCTTCAGCTCCGACACCACAGCGTCTTCCTCCATCGGCTCCATCTTCATCGACACGGCTTCTAACGGACGAGCACCGAAACAAAGCACATTTAAAACGCTCAGTCAGACTGTGTGTCCTGACGTCCACTCTCAGTGTTTGTTATTGTCACACACCGTAACGTGGGAGCAGTACTCAACACATTGTGTTCGCTAGCTAGCTAACTGTTAGCTGCTCCCCAAGCATTGTGACCCTGTGATACTCGGATAGCGTCTCCTTTTGAAATACGTGATGGCAGACAGAGGAAGAAGAGTGTGTCTGTGTGTCTGTAGAGCACTCACAGCTCACCTGTCAATACTTCAAATTTCGGTGGAGCATCTGTTAGCACTACCGGCAGCTCGTGTACTCTAAGCTAGCGCTGCTTGCCGTTTTAGCTAAAGCTGAATATCAGTTAATTAACAATTAATTAACGAAAAAGTTTCGTTAAACAACCTTCGCATTGACTCAACAACGTTTCAAAGTGGGAGTACAAACGCTACAGAGCTCCAAAAATAACGTTTTCTAGCTAGCACAGCTAACTTTGAGCAGCCGCGCGAAACGACGCTCCTGTGTTTCTACGGCAACATGACGTCATTACGCTGCGACGACGCATCCCTCTGCACCAAAGTGTAGCAGCTCAATGGAGAAATAACTATTCTGATAATTCAGTATATCTTTCAACAATTCAGAAAGGCTTTTTACAGGTTACAACATAAAATTAGATCATATCAAACAAATGGAGTCAAACGCGGTTCACGTGAATTTGATTCTGATTCATCGGATCAATAATCCTCTCTGTCTTTGTTGCTGATGACATTTTGTGTGAACAGCTGTAAAATGCTGTTGAGGTAAAAAGGTAACGCGTGCAGAAGTGTAAAGGAAGGGATTCTTCTTCATGAAATATTTCATCAAATGTAAATTCTTCTTGCAGTCACAGTCTTCAAAAGAAGTCCAAATGTCTCCGGGCCTGCAGGAGGTTGTGCGGAGGCTGCTGTGTGCGCATGTGGCCTCTGGGTGGCGCTGTAGATTCAGCTGAGGCTGTTAAACAGCACCACGGTCATTCATTCAGTCTGCGTCTGTTCGCTGCTCTTCACCTCCTAACTTGTGTTCATATTCTGCAGCTTTCATAAACTCTACATAGAAGTGCAGGAAAATATGACTGTTATCAATAAATGTATTATTTTTAGAATCTATTGTCCCTCTTATTAAAATAAAGTTCATCTTAAAAGCCGTAAATTTTTAAATCTACATTTTTACTCTATTTAATCTCCTTCATTCTCTGTCGTCCTTTTTAATGTTGCTAACTGTTTCTGGATCTGTCTTTTGATGGATCCTGATGTGTTTGCTTCAGTTCCTTTGTTCTCTTTTTCTGTCACGTCAGTCTTGTTCGGTGTTTGACACTTAAAATAAAATCAGTCATTTGTGTAGTTATTTCGTGTATTTTGTGAAGGGTAGTGTACATGTTGAGTTCCTCTCATTCTTATTGGTTGATTTGGATTTATTTATGATCATCGGGATATATGAAATTAATATAAACTAAAAATAGAGTTACAGTAGAATAATAATGCTCCGTCATCTGAGGGGACCTGTGTTCATAGTAACGGTACCGACAGGAACAGTAACGTTAATAGTAACGAAGAAAGGCGGGGGTCGTGTGTGTGTGTGTGTGTGTGTGTGTGTGTGTGTGTGTGTGTGTGTGTGTGTGTGTGGATCGGTGCAGCAGCTGCTGCAGCCCTCGTGCACAGCGCCTCTCTCTGAACGGTGCGCCTGCGTGCTGAGACGCACCGAGCGACCGACCGTCCGCTGCCTGGACCGGCAGGAGGAGCGGAGAGACCGGGGCTGCTCCGAACTTCACAGTAACGGTAGCTGCAGGCAGTAACGGGATCGGTACCGGTAACGGTGACGTGATGTGATGCGATGCCGCGCGGGATCACGGTAACGTAAGAACAGCAGCAGCAGCAGCGGAGGAGGAGGAGGAGGAGGAGGATCACTGTCGAGGCTCAGCCGAGGAGGATGCAGCAGTGACCGACTGATCGGTACCGGGAGGAGGGGAACACATCCGTCCGTCCAACGGTGCGACCGCCCGGCCGCCTGCCCGGGAGCCTGGACCGACCCGATCTGATGTAAACCTGCAGGGATGGACGGGTAGGCAGGGAGGAGGCGCGAGGAGCGGAGCAACCGACGGTACATAACGGAGGAGAGAGCGCGAGGAGGAGGAGGGGGAGGAGGGAGGCGCCAGGCGGAGGAGCAGCGCGAGGAGGAGGGAGGATGAATCCGGTGGATGGAGGAGGAGAAGTGGGCCCGGACGGCCTGGCGACGGCAGGTAGGGTGTGTGTGTGTGTGTGTGTGTGTGTGTGTGTGTGTGTGTGTGTGTGTGTGTGTGTGTGTGTGTGTGCGCGTGCGTCTGTGTGTGTAGTGGGAGCTGCTGTCGCCATGATGCCTCCACATCCGCCCATTGACTCAGAGAACGTGTGTGTGTGTGTGTGTGTGTGTGTGTGTGTGTGTGTGTGTGTGTGTGTGTCGGTTGTATGCTGTATGCTATGAGTGTGTATGTGTGTGTGTTCAGTGTGTGTCAGCATCCCTCTGTCCAATGGCATCGAGGTGTGTGTGTGTGTATTGGGGGTGGAGGGTTCCTACCAAGGAGGATTGTGGGAAGGCCTGTTTGGCTATTAACCGTCTGTGTGTGTGTGTGTGTGTGTGTGTGTGTGTGTGTGTGTGTGTGTGAGAGAGAGAGAGAGAGAGAGAGATGTAACATAGTGTGTAGTAACACTGTTACCTCGGTGGCAGCTGATAGGTAACATCAGCGGCGAGACGTGGTCACATGACGCGTCCATGTTCCATTCATTCCAGCAGTGTACCATATTAGCAGTATTAATACCACAATGCCAAGAAAGTACTGTGTTCTGATTGGCTGGCAGTTGAATCTTATGGCCGTACCTCACCAGTTTAACCACATCACCAGTTTAACCACCATCGGAGGTGTATTAACCTCCAGGTAACCATAGCAACAGGACTGAAAAGTCCTGCTTACTGGTTCTTACTGGAGAGTCCGTCAGACTCCAACAGTTCAGGGACTTTTTCCTGCGGACGACGTGAAGTTCTGTGCTGGCACACCGTGGATCTGCCTCAGGGCGGCGGGAGGCCAACAGAGGCGCCTTGTATGACTCCTCATAAATGGACTGAGATAACAACGTGAATCCCAGTCCCACGTATGACCTCACCAGATCAAACTGAGCCCCCACGTGAAGGGGGGGGGGGGGGGGGGGGGCTCCTGAGCAGCGTATGGTGCTGAGATGAAGACTAATGTCCTAAATACAAGATGAGTGATGTGAAAATTTGACCCGAGCAGAGCCTTCGTCCAGACACACGTCAGCAGACCATCATCAGCTGCTGTTGGTCTGTCATCACGAACCATCCTGACACGTTTTGGATGTCGCTGTTATTCTGAAATGAATCAGGAACAGCAAATAAAACACAGCCTGTGTTTGCACTGCGCCTGGAAGATGTTTCTCCTCCATTAAAAGGAGCTGAAAAACTGAGCCAAGCCTTCGACAAAGCATCGCATCAGGTCCTCGTCATCTGGACGACATGAATGTCTGAACCAAACTTCACGGCACACATCGGGATCAGAGCCAGAGTCCGGCTGAAGACTCGAGCCTGGATCAGAAGCAGACACCTGAACCACAGCTGAAGCTCTGCGAGGACCAAACCCTGTTTTCTGAGCTGAGCTAAAACCTTTCGGGGTCAATGTAAAAACACCCATGGAAGACACGGTGGGACAGTCCAAACAGATGTGCTGCGACAGGGACATCATGAGACCTGACAACCCGACAAACATTCTGCTCGTAGCAGCAAATCATCCAGAACAAGAAGATGACGTCCAGAGAGAAACAACAAACACAGGACAGTGTTTCTGAGAAGCAGAAGGCTTTTACTGTGAAAGATCTGGACGACTTTCACGGTTCAGCAGTCACAGGGCTTTTATTGTGAAGCAGCCAGAGGGATGTTGTTGTGAAGCTTCAGGTTGGATCTTACTTTGAAACAGCGGGTTGGATTTTATTGTGAAGGCCTTGGACACTTTTGTACTTCTGCATTTTCACTCACGCTTCCAGTTTTTGACTTTTGATGCAGTTGAGTTGAAATTCGCTCAGTCTGGACGGCTGCATGTCTTCTAGAAGCCGACCTGATCTCAGATACAGCGCTCGGGTACTGGGTTATATGCCAGCTAATTAATTAACAACGAGCTGCAGGAGACAAATGCCAAAGAGTCTCCATGACAGAGCTTGTCCACCAGGGGGCAGTGACAGTTCATTTTCCCAGCCGCTGGTCGTATCGTAGCTTTGAAAGCTAAATGTGTGCTGCAGGTTCATGTTAAAAAGAAGCTTCTACGAGGTCTCTTTGGACTCTTTGGCCTCTTTTGAACAGACTGGGAGTGACTTTAACTCGACACCCGACTTGTTTGATATTTTATTTTACTTTTTTCGTGGGCAGATCTATAATGTGACCTTAATTAACACGTATGTTTGGAGCTTTGTGCTTCTAATACTGACGTGTGTCTGTAACCTGTGATCGTTGGAGAGAAACCTTCAACATACAGTAAACCACCACATTTATGACCTGCTCTGTTCTTCATCTGCTTTATGTCTGGTTAGACCTGAAAGTAAAGAGCTCATACTGTGATCATTCTTCAGCCTGATGTCTTCACGTTGGGGAGGCTGACGTTTTGGAGACTCGCAGCACATTGTGGTGAAATGTATTCATTAGTTTTTGTTGCATAATCAGTGTGATGTGTCCTGACAGACTGACAGCAAGTTTCTCTGAAGGCTTTTCATCTGCTCTGCACAGCAGCTATTTTAGGCCTCACACTGACTCAGTGTGTGTGTGTGTGTGTGTGTGTGTGTGTGTGTGTGTGTGTGTTTGATTGGTATGAGACAGCTTTATCACAATGGAAATCCCTTCTCCAACTCCCAGAGCTGGTCTGGAGTCACCCTGACTGGCAGCTGGTCCAGGATCAGTCAGCCTCACGGACAGCCGATGGAGGATCAATCAGGCTTATCTGAGTTTTGTGATGGTCGCGGTCTGAGCGGAGCAGCTGAACATGCTGCATTCAGACACAGTGTCATGTTTACAGCCCACAAACTCCCACCACCATCTCGTTAGTGACTGCAGGCTGTTAGCTTCTGCTCTCAGACCTGTTACATATTAACACGAGGTCTACCCACACCATCGCAGTCTGTGGTACTGCACGCTTCAGCCTGCATCGTCTTTCACCATTCACACGGGACGGAAGGCGGAGTGACGCTGGTCGTATGTGATCGGCCCTGACACAGAGGAGTGTTTCCAGTCATGATCCACACGCTGAAATAAAACCTCTCTGCCTCCACAAATCGCATTTCTGTACTTTGCTGCACCGGTTACGTTCCAGCGCTGCGCTGCAGTTGTAGGGAGGAGGTCGGGGTGGATGATGGACGGATGAAGAGCAGGACTTTGACATCAGAGACCGCCATTCACATCCTGCATCTACGCGACAGAAGCGTTTGGTTGCGGCTCAGGAACGATCCCGGTTTTGATTAAATGGTCATTAAAACGTGCCGTCAGCGAACGTTAACCATCTTTCCTGAACCGGAACAAAGTGCACGCACTTCCTGAAACGTGGGCATGAAGACAGGAAGCCTGCTTTAGCTGCTACAAGAGGATACTGGGGGAAATCAACTGAAGCATTTCCTCATTAGCCTGATAAAAACAGAATTTTGGTAGCATCAGGATGCAGGTCTTGCAGGACTTTCTGCTGCAGATTAGTCGACACTCTGATTTCACTGTGAAGCAGCTGGAGGACATTTACTGTACTGTGAAGGATTGGATGCTTTTATTCTGAAACAGCAGCTTCACTGTGCAGCAGCTGCAAATCTTTCTGTGTGAAGGAATTCGAGGGCTTTTATTGTGAAGCAGCTGGAGAGGATTTCATGTTTCAGATTTATATCTGGAGGTCTTTCACTAAATCACTGCTGATTAACTTTCAGCCACACATTCAGTGAAACGGACACATTTGTTTCAAACACAAGGCGACCTGTCCTCACATTTCGCCCATGCGTTCACACCATTTGGCCATATGAAGCCCAGCTAGCTGTTAGCTACCCTCACATTAATTTGGTGGCGCCGGTGAAGTCAGCTAGCACGGTATTCACGTGCAGCAGAAAGACGAAGGAGCTGCAGAGCGAATCACAGTCGTGAACAGCGTTATTGGCAGATGCTCCTCATATTGTTCAGGCCTTGTTCTTATTGTGATCCCTCGTTCAGCTTAAGGTCATGCTGCCCGCCAGGTTTCTTATCACGATGGCGTGACGTGGCCCGTGTACGTGCAGCTTCGTGTCTCAGTGCGATGACACAGTTGAAGGTAGATTTTAAAGTAGGGTATATACCAGCATGCTCCGATAATCCATCAGCGGTCTCAAGCCAAACAATTAGTCCAGATTTAACAGACAGTCAGTCTGGGTCTGAAGTGTCACGGTGGGCTTTGAGAAGACGGATCGGTCCGCTGGGACCAAAGGATTCAAGGACAGTCATGAAGGAGAAGCAGGACGCTGATAGGACGTGGTGTAGGTTGGGTAAAAGTGAGCGTTCTCCTTCGTCTCTTCCTGTTTTTAGGCTTTCTCTCAGAGGGTTATCACTGCTCGAGCTGCTAATGTGAGCTGTGTAATGCCCTCAGTGTGTGTGTGTGTGTGTGCGTGTGTGTGTGTGTGTGTGTGTGTGTGTGTGTGTGTGTTGGATTAGCTTCCTCCCGCTGTGCAGGATGATCTGACGCACATGGGAGGCCTGTATATCTGTCTGCAACACACACACACACACATGCACGCACACACACACTGAGCTGCAGGAGTCAGCTTTTTAATTGAAATGTCTGTCAGCTCCCGTCTCTGAAGCCTGATTGGCCCATTTTGGTGGACGGGGGGAAATAGTTTGATGCTGTTTTCTCTAAATTTTAATACGACACGTACTGTAAGTCATGAACGATGTCTTTAGCAGGAAGTGACGGGAGGAAACGAGGGGCTCTGTGGTCTGGAGGTGAATCACCGGGCTTTAAAAAGCACGAGTTCAGTCTTTAGCCACATTAGCAGGACGGCTCGAGGGAGGGCGCCACTTTGGTCCACACTGAAATATCGAGGTCGAGCGGCGTGTCTGACCTCCAGTCGATCCATGGAGCCATGATTTTACATGACCGGGCCTCCATTTTGTGGTATCGTGCACATAAATGTGCAAACGAGACGGCAAATCCAGCCGAGCAGTGAAGAAGACGACTGCACCGGGCAAACAGCGCACAATGCTAACTGACGTGCTAATGATGCTAACTGAGGCTACGACCAAATGAAGTACTATTACTGCTGCTAACTGAATCACTGCCTGTGTACTAACTAAAGTACTGCTGCTACTGCAAGACATCTACTGTCACTGGAGACTTATTGCAGTACTCATTCTACTGCAGTAATATAAATGGAGTTGCAGTAAAACGTCACGGGGTGTTACTGCAGTAGAAGTACTGCGAATGGAGCTAAATGAAAGCAGCTAATCAACACAAACGAGAAGCTGGAAGTGGAGAACGTTTTCCTTTGATTGTTGAAGAACCTAATCAATAAATAGCTGTCAATCATTCTTCTATTGATCAGAAACGCTCTTGTGTGTGTGTCTCAGGTCCTGGTAAAGCAGAGTGTGTTCGGGCGGTCGACGTCCTGACGGTGCTCAGAGAGAAAGTGGCCTTCGTGTCAGGTAGACCACAAACCGCAGCAGGTTCTGACCCACTTTGGTCCTCTTCGGTCTGGGTGTGACCCACTTTAACTCACTGTGTGTCACAGGTGGACGGGACAAACGTGGCGGACCAATCCTGACCTTCCCCGCCAGGACCAATCATGATCGAATAAAACAGGAAGACCTCAGCCGATTGGTCACATACCTGTCGACCATACCCAGGTAACGTCACCTCTGTCTGTCTGTCTGTCTGTCTGTCTGTCTGCCTGCCTGTCTGTGTGCGTCAGGGCTGCACTGACGTCTCGTCTGTGTGTCTCAGTGAGGACGTGCGTGCTCGTGGCTTCACGGTGGTGGTGGACATGCGTGGCAGTAAGTGGGACAGCGTGAAGCCCGTCCTACGGACGCTGCAGGAGTCCTTCTCCTCCAACATCCACACGGCGCTGCTCATCAAACCCGACACCTTCTGGCAGAAACACAAGACCAACCTGGGCAGCGCCAAGCTCAGCTTTGAGGTACTACTACTCCTACTGCACTGCTGCCATTGATACATGAAGTACTACTACTACTACTACTGCTACTGAAACTGTATTCCTGTTTTATGAAGTGTATATTGGTCGTTTCTCTGTTGTTATGATGGTATCGGTATCCTTCATTTGAGGTTGTACTGCAGCCTCCTTGTGACAGTCTCTCCATCATTTGCTCCTCTTCAGACCAGCCTGGTGTCGGTGGAGGGTCTGTCCCGGCTCGTCGACCCCTCCCAGCTGACCTCTGACCTCGGCGGCTCGTTGGAGTACGACCACGTGGAGTGGACCGAGCTGCGTCTGGGTCTGGAGGAGTTCTCGGGGGCCGCCACGCAGCTGCTGGCCCAGCTGGAGCAGCTGGAGGCCGGGCTGAACCGCATCCCGGAGCCACAGGACGTGGACGAGGCCCGCAAGTGAGGAGGAGCCTCAGCCGGCGTTATTGATTATCGATTAGAGAAATACAGGTCAGTCATTCTTCCTTATCGAAGGTAACTTCCATATTTTTCCCTCCCCAGACTTCTGGAGGAGCACGGTCGTCTCCGCAACACCATCGCCACAGCACCAGTCGACGCCCTCGAGCGGGAAGGGCGGAGCTTGCTCCAACGCATGCGCCTGGGCCCCGCCCAGGGTGACGTCTCTACAGAAGGCGGCGGTGGCGGCGGTGGCAGCCACGGCAGCTGGCTGTCAGGCGGGGCAGACTTCCAGAGCGTGGCGCCGAAGGTTTCGTCTCTGCTGGACCGGCTGCAGGCGGCTCGCGGTCACCTGCTGCAGAGCTGGAGCGACAGGAAGCTGCACCTGGACCAGGCGCTGCAGCTGCACCTGTTCGAGCAGGACGCCACCAAGGTGAGGCTAAAAACCCGCGCTCCGCCCGAAAGACATCAGGAGACGATGTAATCTGATTACTCTGGTCCTGTCCCTCAGATGTCGGAGTGGATCGCTCACAGTAAAGACCTGTTCACGCAGAGTCTGGCAGAGGTCGGCCAGAACCACCAGCACGCCCTGGACCTCCAGACGCAACACCAGCACTTCACCGCCAACTGCATGGTCGGTCTGCGTGTGTGTTAATGATGTGTGTGTGTGTGTGTGTATTAATGACGTGTGTGTGTGTATTAATGATGCGTGTGTGTGTATTAATGACGTGTGTGTGTGTGTATTAACGACGTGTGTGTGTATTAATGATGCGTGTGTGTGTATTAATGACGTGTGTGTGTATTAATGATGCGTGTGTGTGTATTAATGACGTGCGTGTGTGTGTGTATTAACGACGTGTGTGTGCATGTGTGTGTGTGTGTGTGTGTGTGTGTGTGTGTGTGTGTCCAGAACGGCAGTGTGAACGTGGACAGCGTGGTTACCGTGGCAGCCAGGCTGGCGGAGGCGGGTCACTACGGGGCAGAGCGGATCACCATGGTGTCGTCACGGCTACAGGAAGACTGGAAGTCCCTGACGACAGCATTGGAGGAGCGCAGCAACACCCTTGCCATGGCAACCGGCTTCCACCAGGGGGCGGAGCAGGTGATTATTCCAACCAATCAGTGATCAGCACCTGCAGTCTGTGACCTGCCACTACCCGTCTACCTGTCTACACCTGTCTGCTGTTCACCTGTCTCACCACTAACCTTTGTGTCTGTTTGATATACCTGTCCACCCGTCTGTCCACCCGTCTGTCCACTACCTGTCTGCCTCTCTGCCCCTCTACGTCTATCTGTCTACCTGCCGATCTTCCTTCCGAGCTACCTGTCTCCCCAATACCTACCTGTCACCTGCCCGTCTGCCTCCAGGCATCTTATTTGTCTGCTGTCTGTCTCTCTACCTGTCTGTCTGTCCAGTTCCTGCTCAGGGTGGAGGGCTGGGTTCAGGTGTGCTCCGAGGGCTCGCTGCCGTCTGCCACAGCAGAGCTGGAGGCCGCCATCAAGAAGCACCAGGAGCTGAACGAGGAGATCTCTGCCAACTACACGCAGGTACCTGTCTGCCTGACTGTCTGTCTGTCTGTCCACACGTCCGTCTGTCTGCTCACACACCTGTCTGTCTGAATACCTGTCTGTCTGCAGGTCAGTGAGAGTGGTAAAGCCTTATTGGACGTCCTCCAGCGCTGCCCGCCGACTGACTCTGACGACCCAGCGACCAAACCGGACTTCAGTGCTGCTACGCACGGCATCATGGGAGTTCTGCACCAGGTCATGCAGGTACGTCTCACCTGATCATGTCTCACCGTCGTTAGAGCAGCGCTCACGGACAGACAGGTGGATTGATGTGGAGTTTTCTCTTTTCTGCAGGGTCACCATGAGGTGGAGGGGGCGTGGCAGCACCGAAAACTCCGCCTCCACCAGCGCCTGCAGCTGTGTGTGTTTCAACAGGATGTGAGACAGGTATGACAGATCCAGATCCAGATCCAGGTCCAGGTCAAAACTGAGTCAGATTCAGATCCACGTATATTTCCAGATTCTCATCCTGTTGACATGAACATCCAGATTCAGATTTTATAGACTGTGATTTACTGTCTTTTCTGACATAAACAATTCAGGTTCTCTCCCTCGTCTCCCTCTGTCCACCTGTCTCCCTCTGTCCACCTGTCTCCCTCTGTCCACCTGTCCGTCTGCCTCTCAGGTGTTGGACTGGGTGGAGCAGCACGGTGAGGTTTTCCTGAACAAACACAGCGGAGTGGGGAAGTCTCTGCATCGAGCGCGAGCGCTGCAGAAACGCCACGACGACTTCCAGCAGGTGGCGCAGGTAACACACTAACACCTGGATCAGCTGAGCCCAGCGGACCGTCCCGGGTTTGGATCATTGGTGTCAAAAGAAGACAGCGATCACAGCTAAAGCCTGAACCTGAACACGAACCTAAGTCTGAGCCTGAACATTCAACGATTAGCATGATGGTGGCTAACGTTTGGTCTGCCTCCATGAGTAATACACACACTTTACTTTCACTGTGTGTTGTTCTCAGCATAAAACAGGAAACAAGGCGTCGCCACACACACTCCTCAAAACGTAAAATCATCAATACACTGAAGCGTAAATTAAATTTCAGATGGAGGAAACGAATCACTGCATCCTGGACTGTAACACACGGCAGATAATCCTCAGATCAGAATCCTGATGGAAGCACTAACATCAGCACTCTGTGTGTGTGTGTGTGTGTGTGTGTGTGTGTGTGTGTGTGTGTCTGTCTGTCTGTCTGTCTGTCTGTCTGTCAGAACACTTACACTAATGCAGAGAAGCTTCTGGAAGCAGCAGATCAGCTGGCTCAGTCTGGGGAGTGTGAGGAGGAGGAGATCTACCAGGCAGCCAGAGACCTGGAGCTCCGCATGCAGGTGACTCTGCAGGACAGAGACAGAGACACAGATTGAAGAAGACACACAAGACATGGGCTTTTATTCTGAAAAGCAGCTACAGGAAGAAACTCTGATGTGTTGTAAGGTTTGTGTTTGTGTTTGCAGGCATTCATCCAGCGAGTGGAGCAGAGGAAGCTGCTGCTGGACCTCGCTGTGTCCTTCTACACACACACCAAGGAGGTAGCACGCACACACACATGCACACACACACACACATGCACACACACACGCACACACACACACACACACACACACACACACACACACACACACACACACACACACAACATGAATCCTGTTTGTGCTCTGTTCCTCTTCTCTTTATCCTTCTGCTCCTCTTCCTCATCTGCTTCTTCTTTCCCTCCTCTTCCTTCCCTGTTCTGCTGTCTCCCTCCTCCTCTTCCTCTCTCCTCCTCCTCCTCCTCCTCCTCAGCTCTCAGTATGGATGGAGGGCCTTCAGAAGCAGCTGTCCTCAGATCTCTGTGTTTGTCCGGACACCGTCGAGGCGCTGCAGGCTCTCATCAGCCAGCAGCAGCAGCAGCAGGCCAATACACAGGTACCTGCTGACCTTTGACCTCTGACCTGAAGTCTAACCCATTCATAACAAGCTAACACCCCGCTGACCTCTGACCCCTCACCTCTAACCCTCACACTAACCCTAACTCTAACCCTGACCCACAGGAAGCTGCAATGAGTGTCATCCGGGAAGGAGAAGACCTCATCCTTCAACTCAGGTACACACAGAGTGGGTGCGTTTGATTCCTTCCTCAGTGCTGCACAGATGGCCTTTTTATAGCTTGTGTGGGTGCGTTTCTCACACTTGTCAGGGCAGCCTGTGTGGAGCTGGTGTATATAATTATTGAGGGTGTGTTTGCTTTTGGTTAGCAACACCTGTGGGGTTTGTTTGTTATATTCATCAGGTCAGCTCTGTGGCCCATAGGAAAACGGTGTATGCATTTTGTGTGGGTGTGTTTATTTTCTACTTTGTGTAGAATGTGTGGGTGCATTTGTTTTCTATTTTGGGTGGCTGTATTTTCTAGTTTGTGGAGAATGTGTGGGTGCATTCATTTTTCAAGTTTGCAAAGCCTGCGTGCGTATTTTTGGGTGGTAGTTTAGTAGTTTTCTACTTTGTGTTTATTGTGTGGGAGTTTGTTTCACTCCACAGGGCAGCTCAGAGGCCTGCGTGGAGTTCGTATTAGTCATGATTGTGGGTTCATTTGTTTTCAACTTTGTATGTCGTGTGTGGGTCCGCTTGTTGTGTAGTTTGTATGGTCTGTGTGGGGGGGTTAGTGTGTGCAAGTGTGTGGTGTGTGCGTGTTTTCAGGAACCCACTGTTAGCTCATTTGTTTCTATAACCTGTGTGGGTGCGTTTGTTTTAAAATTTATATTCTAGTTTGTATAATCTGCATGGGTGCGTTTGTTTCACTGGTCAGGGCAGCTGAGGGGCCTGTGTGGAGTTGGTGTATGTAAACATTGTAGGAATGTTTGTTTTCGAGTTTGCAGTTTACTTAACCATTTTAGGTGCGTTTGTTTCAGGCCACAGGGCAGCTCAGTGGCCCACGTGGAGTCAGTGCTACAGCAGCTGGAGGAGTCTCACGTCCAACTGGAGGAACTTTTCCACCAGAGAAAGATCCGATTGGATGTTTACCTGCAGCTCCGCATCCTGCACCAGTGCACGCTGGAGGTACTTCGTTTGTGTTTTTGTTTACTGATGTTTCGTACGTCACACATTTCACACAATTACTTCCTGAACTCCCTCCACTGTGGTTCGACTCCTTATGGGTGTTTTTCTCGTTTGCAGGTAACTGGGGAAATGGACGCCTGGAAGCAGGACCTCCAGAAACAGTCCCAGGACTTCTCCGCAGAGAAGCTAGCATCACCACGACTAGCTGACGCCAACCAGGACAAGCTAGCCCAAGACAAGCTAGGAATGGGTCAGTCACGGTTAGTGGAGGCTAGCCCTGAGGTGCTAACGCTAGCGCAGCAGCGCATCCACAGGTAAACAGAGTGATGACATCGTCCAGGCTCAGTACAAAAATGAAAATAAAAGGTCATAGCAGGCTTTGACTGATTGACTGATCCTCAGGCACATGGAGCGAAGGCTTGCTATGAACAATATGATCTACGAGGTCATCCAGCAAGGTCACGACCTTCAGCAGTACATCACTGAGGTCCAGGCGTCAGGTAAGAGACACACTGTTGCTGCTAATGCTGCAGTTGTGTTGTACTTCTACTAATGCAGTGTTTGATGCCACAGTTACTACTGCTCCTGCTGCCAGTAGTGCGGGTCATGTGATTACTTTCACAGACTTTCCATTTGCTGACCTGAAAAACAAATAACAAGGATGTCAAAGGTCATCAGATGCACAGACACGTAGAGCTAGCTGTCATCTACATATCAACAGAAATATACACCAAATCTCTGAATGACAGAACATAACGGCATCTTATATCGACAGAGGAGAAAGGGAACTAGGTTTGAGACTTGGGGTATACCACAAGAAATGAGATTGGGCATATCTGAGTCTACATAGGGGGCTTCCTGGAGAGTTTTAATGGATTTCCAGAGTTTCTTGACAGGTTTATGGAGATCCCTGAAGTAGTTTCAGGGGCGCTCAATAGAGCTGCGGTGGTTCTTCCAGGGATTCTTTAAGTAAGTTACATCATTGTAGTGGTCAATGAAAGGGTTCCTGGACAGTTTCCAGAGGCCACTTTGGGGGTTACAAAGGTAATGGAGTGGGACGCAATTCAGCAAAGGGTCCATGTGGTCCCTGAAGGGCTCCCAAGGATTCAAATGGTCCTTGAAGGGATTCATGCAGTCGCCAAGGGATTCCCAGGAGTCATTAAAGGGCTCTGGTGACCTTGAGAGACTTTCAGGAGTCTTTGGTGCCTTCCAGGGCTCATTTAGTGGTTTCTACAGCTTCTTAAGTGGATTTCTGAGGCTGATGGGTGGTTTCCAAAGCTTCCCACAAGGGAGCTTGAGGGATTTTCATGGGGTCCACAACTTTCTTAGTGGTTTGTAGTGCTCTCACTGGGAATCCTAAAAGTGCCTTAAGGACGTACAATGGTCTCAGAGGAGGTTCCAGAGATCCTTGTTAAATCTATACTGGTCCCTATGTGGAGTCAAGGAGTCACTGACAGGGTTCCAGAGCACTGAGGGACTTCCAGGTGTTTTTGTTTGTCCCAGAATCCTTTAGTGGTTTTTAGCACTGCCTCTGGGGGTTCCAGAGGTTTCTGAGGGCATCCATTTATTCTGTATCGTGCTCCAGTGGTCTTTGAGTCTGCTACACTTTTGGATTTTATTTTGGGTTTTCAGCTGTACTTCAGGGCTGCTGGCTTTTCTTTCGGGGGGTTCGGAGGTCTTTAATGGTGTCAAACAAGCATAAACTGGCAAAAGGCTGAACTGGCACAAAGCAGAACAGCTCACAGTTCAGAACAGGTGGGATTATTGATCACTTTTGAATAGAACTGAGTGAAACAGATCAGATCACATTTCATGCTCCAGCGTGCCACCAGTCTGACCAGTAACACACTCATGGTATCAGAGGAAGGGGGGGGGGGGGTAGAGAGGATAATAGGGGGAGGGGGAAAAGGGGGATGGAGTTGTCATGGAAACTGCTCTCTGAAGCACACAGCTGGTCCCCATGGAAACCAGCGTATTGAATTTGCCATGGAGACACACACACGCACGCATCCATGCACGCATACACACATGGATGGAGATTAAAACACACATTTATATTCATATACTTGAGAGGACCTGAACAGCCAAATGTCCTCACTCTGAAGGTCTAAAATTGTGTGTTTTGTGTGTGTGTGTGTGTGTGTGTGTGTGTGTGTGTGGGGTAAGGTATCGAGCTATCAGAGGCGGAGGGGGGTCTCTCTTCTCAGGTGGAGGAGGTGCAGCACCTCCTGCAGGACAAACAGAAGGAACTGCAGCAGATTGCAGATCACACACACACACACCTGGAGCAGAACCTGCAGCTGAGACACCTGCAGAGCCAGGTCAAACAGGTAACACAGTCACACACACCTGCACCTGCACATCCAGGTATCATCCAGGCACTGCAGAGGGACTGAACTCCACCTGTCTGTCCGTGCCTCAGGTGCTGGGCTGGATCTCAGAGGGGGAGGTCATGTTGTCGTCCTGCATGTTGAACTCCAGCTGTCTGTCTGAAGCTGAGCAGCTGCAGAGGGAGCATGAGCGCCTCCAGCAGGCCATAGAGGTAACTGCGTGCACACGCACACACACACGCACACACACACAAAGTAAGATGATTGGATGAATGGAAATCACATGGCCGTACCTGATCCTCCACTTTGTCTCTTCCCAGGCTCTGCTCCACGCCGACTCCCTGCAGAGGACTCATCAGGTGGCTCTGGCTCTGCAGCAGAGAGCAGAGTTGCTGGTCAGGTCAGTTGCCGTCTGTACTGCAGTGATTTATAGTGTGAGGTCACTGCTAATGGGAAGTTATTAACTTTGTTAGTTCGTACTGGTTTCAAACTAGATCTGAAGCAGGTTGAACCATTAGAACATAATGAAGGCATTTCTGAGGACAGATGATGGAAACAGGTCGTCCAAGCATCTCAAGCTGTCGCATTACATCCAGAATAACAATCCAGAACGTTCAACCTCATTTAGAACCGGTTTGTCTTGTATTAAAACACAGTCACAATCACATGACCTCTGACCCCCCTCCCTCAGGTCAGGTCACTATGATCCAGATGCAGTGAGGTCTTGTGCCCAGACGGTGGCGCTGCACTGGCAGACTCTGATGCTGAGGATCGAAGACAGACTCAAACTGGTCAATGCCTCCGCCGCCTTCTACAGGACGTCCCAGCAGGTACTAATGTCTGTCTGTCTGTCTGTCCACCTGTCCAACTGTCCCACCCCTCTGTCTGTCTGTCTACCTACCTGTCTGCCTGTCTCTCCAGGTGTGTGGGGTGCTGGAGAGTCTGGAGCAGGAGTACCGCAGGGAGGAGGACTGGTGTGCAGGTGGAGATCGACAGCCAGAGCAACTCATGCCGCTCATCAACAAACACATGGAGCAGAAGGAGGCGTTCCTGAAGGTGAGGAGAGCAGGAGAAGCATTGGACAGTCTTAAACCCCTCCCTGAACTGTCCAATCATATAACTAGGCCAGGTGGTCTCTGGTGTGTTTGGTGTACGTGGATCAAGGCTGATGTTTTTTAAGCCTTTTATAAAACCAGAAACACAGGAGCCAATAGGAAGCATGCTAACAGTATGGTTGTATTAGCATTAGCAGAAGCTCCTGACATTCGTTAAAGGCCAGTCCAGGATTGATCATGTCATGTCATGTGACCCAGTCATAGGTGGGTTTAATTCGACAGGGTCCCTAACAGTCTTGTTTCCATGGTGACAGGCCTGCACTCTGGCCAGACGGAACGCTGAAGTTTTCCTAAAGTACATCCACCGCAACAGCGTGACCATGGCGAACATCTCCGGCCACAGCGTCACCGTCTCAGGGGTAACAGGGGTCACTGAGGTCACCGGACACTCCAGGGTACCAGAGCAACAGGTCAAAGGTGAACCAACATACGCACACACAAAAATACACAACTCGTGTTTAGCGTAAGTAAAAAAGTGCAGTGGAGCCTGGACAGAGCCCTGAGGAACTCCTGGTTAACAGGTGTTTATGTGTGTGCTGTACAGCATCAGCGATCCAGGTGTGTCTGTGCATGCAGGTATTCTCAGCGAGCTGCTCCAGAGGGAAAACAGAGTTCTCCATTTCTGGACTCTGAAGAAACGTAGACTGGATCAGTGCCAGCAGTACCTGATGTTCCAGAGCCACGCCCAGCAGGTAGACAGCCGCTCCACTCAACTCTGACGTACAGTAGAAAAAAACTGCAATATTTTTGTCATTACAGTGACAGAAAATTGACATACTGACATTTTGGAATTCAGAGTTCAGTCCTTGGCAGTGGTAGAAGTACTCGTATCTCTTACTTCACTAAAACCAGCAATACCACTACTGTAATACACTGTGTTGCACTCAAAGTATTACTTAATTTTACTTTCACTTTCAGAATGTAATGTAAAATGCAATAAGTACTTCTTGGGCAGAGGAGTCTGTTTGAGAGTGCCGTATTGCTAAATGTATCATATAATTGCAGTATTATCACTGATGCTTTGACACTTGCTACCTCATGGCGCTCAAACACTGCACTCTAGTAAATGTAATTAGTTACATTCAACCACTGGTTCCTGGGAGTCCATGAGGCTTAGCAAGTTGACCTCCAGACTACAGTCCGCTCAGCATTGACTGGTCAGGTGACTACACCTGAACACACCTGGACACCTGTTGTGTGACAAAAATAACCTCAATGCCTCCTCCAGCAGGCATTATTTTGACGAATTGAACACGTGTTTGGAATCTAAATTGAAAATGTTCTTTTCTTTGCAGGCTCTGGATTGGCTACAGCAGTCAGGTGACCACTACCTGGCCACGCACACATCGCCGGGGGGAACGGTGGCTGAGACGCAAGAACTGCTGAACCAACACAGAGAGTTTTGTGTGTCCGCCAAGGTGAGAGCACACAGAAACACACACGGACGTGTGTAATGACTAACACCATGACTTACCTGTGTCTCTGCCTCTCAGCACACCCAGGAAAAGGTTCACCTGCTGATTCAGCTGGCTGAGAGCATGCTGGCTAAAGGCCACGCCCACCGCACCGAGCTGCGTCGCTGCGTGTCCACGGTGGACAAACGGTACCGCGACTTCACCGTCAGGATGGGACAGTACCGCCACCTGCTGGAGACGGCGCTCGGAGGGTGCTCACAGGTACGTGTCCAGAGCAGTAAAACACCTTCGCACCAACAAGGTACTCAAACAGGAAATGATTGGCAGGTAGACTCACCTTTTCTGACGGTGTCCCTGTCAGGACAACAAGGACCTGGAACTGGAGCTGATCCCCAACAGCCTGTCTGACTCCGACCCCGAGGTCAACCTGTCCGACCCCAGCCATCAGGTCAGCGACGAGAAGAGACGCTCCGCCCGCAAGAAGGAGTGAGTACTGTTAGTACTAATATGAGCTACAGTACTGTGATCGCACATGCTTTAGTGACCTGTGAGTGTGTGTGTGTGTTACAGGTACATCATGGCTGAGCTCCTTCAGACAGAAAGAGTCTACGTCAGAGATCTTCAGGAGTGTATTGAGGTACATCAAAGTACTGTAGTACCATTACCTCACAGTACCATAGAATACAACACAGTCCAGCCACATTACTACATACTGTAGTATCACACCCCAAAGTCCTGAATATTAGGACTAAAATATGCTATAGTACTTTATAATTCACCATTGTTTCATGTACTGCAATACTTCCTGGTACTGTACTGTGAAAGTCTGGAGGTGTTTGTGTTTATTACCACCAACAGCGCCCTCTGCTGGCAGAACTGCAGACAACACATTTAAAGCTGCTGCACATTCATGCAGTGAAGAGGAAGACTACAGTGCAAGACATTAACGCAATCATGATACCACGTAGTACTACATCATAATGGACAGCATTTCCTAACAGTAATACTTTTCCCTGGTGCAGACGTACCTGTGGGAGATGACGAGCGGCTCAGAGGACGTCCCTCCTGGTCTCCACAACAAGGACGACATCGTGTTCGGAAACATCCAGGACATCTACGAGTTCCACAACAGGTACTGCAAAATGTACTGCACAATATACTGGAATACATGTACTACAATGCTACCCATGTAGTCGATCTATGGGTTCTACAAAAGGTTTTGAAAGATATCCAAAATATGTTACACAGTATTGTGTGCATAGTAAGGCAGTACTCTGTTTTGCAGTATTTTCCTGAAGGAGCTGGAAAACTACGAACAGCTTCCTGAGGACGTTGGACACTGCTTCGTGACCTGGGTACCCAGACTGTTTGGATGTTTTTTATCCATTAAAAATGTAAATCAGAGATTGGGATGGTCCAGATCAAACTTCCTGTTTCTGTCTCAGGCCGATAAGTTCCACATGTACGTGACGTACTGCAGGAACAAGCCGGACTCCAGTTTACTGATCCAGCAGCACGGCGTGGGATTCTTCGAGGTGAGTCTTCAGCCGGTCCACTTCCTGTTCAGTGATGTGAGTGTTGGTGTGTCTTTGGTGGAGGTTACACGTGGGTCAGCTTCGTCCAGTTATCCGCCGACAGTCGGGAGTAAAACTGAAATGGTGGTGAGTCGGTTTGCGTGTGACAGTGAGTCGAAGGGAACTTTGGACCCTGAGGCTGGACTGACAGGGAACCAGTGACCTAAAAACTAAAGGAGTCAGAGCGCAGCCGACCAGCTGAACACGCAAAACACTGAAGTCGTCTTCGTGGGTGATAAACATTTTGGGCTCGCACACAATTCAACAGTTATGGAGAATGAAATTTCCCATAATTAATAATAATTTGAGTTCATATGGATGTCTGTGAACTTGCTATGTGTCCTGTCTCAGAGTCTCACCTCAGTTCATTACTGGGTCACAAGTCGATGATGCCAATAGGCCAAAAACCAGGAGAGCAGTGGTTCCCATCCTGTTCGGGGGGGTGAGGGCTTCAGTTTGGCTCATGATTTCCCTTTAACATGTTCTGTGTGTGTTCGTGTGCAGGAGGTCCAGAGGAGACATGGTCTGGCCAACTCCATCTCCTCAGCTCTCATCAAACCGGTTCAGAGGATCACCAAATACCAGCTGCTGCTCAAGGTAACGCAGCCACGCTCAGAACACAGGAGGTCAGAGTTTCCCTTTACGAGGCGTCAGCAGAGCGTTTGTCGAAAAGGCCGTTGAGCGCAGAGGAAAACTCAACGTTTGTTCCTTCTGGCTGTTTGGAAAAGGCGACGCCTCTGAGGATTTCACTGAGTGCAGCTTTAAATCCAGAACACTTTATATGGAGCCCAAAGGATCCAGACTGAGTGTTCAGAATAATAAATGAAACTCACTTTATGTTCGCTTGAAAACGTCGCTGCAGCTTGAGCTCAGCAGCAGCAGCAGGAGCCTGAAGGTGACGTCCGTACAGACCCTTCACTTTTACCTGTTCAGGTCACGTTTTCCAACAAGTACCTCTGGTACTTCAGTACTTGTTGCTTCATGTGGAATGTTGTTTTTGTTGTTTGGTTTTTAATTAATTACTGAGAATTGGCTGCAAAAACTGCATCAACAACAGTCAGTGAAGCTAAAAACAACATAAAAACCACGAGGTAACATCTGTTTTTGTAAGAAAAAGAGACGAACTGTTCTGCTGTTAAGTCGAGATGTCAATATTGGATTTATGTTTACAATACAAAGCATTAAAAAGGTAAAGATGTGAGGTAAAATAGTAATAGAGTATATAGCAAATGTAATTTTGTAAGTAAATCTGCAGTACTTGGAAATGTATTCATGGTATTTGTTCTTCAGTATCTTGGTTACTGTGATCGTTGAGCGACCTCGTTTTTAAAACTGTTCGTGTTAATTTGTTGAAATAAGCGAAGGGTCTAATGGACAGGATTCATCTGCGTCGTCTCTTTTTAAGAACGGACGGGTGAAGGTTTGTGTTCGTGCGTTCACAGGAGCTGCTGGCATGCTGCGAGGAGGGGAAAGGCGAGATCAAAGAAGGCCTGGACGTGATGCTGAGCGTCCCAAAGAGGGCGAACGATGCGATGCACGTTAGCATGCTGGAAGGTAACGAAGGCAGATGATTGACACACCGTGACGTCAGGACACCACGATAAGACCTCAAGATGAGAAGATGAGCAGCAGCTGCTCAGAGGAGACTTTAATCCTGCCTCTGTTCATGTCCCCGTCAGGTCTGGAGGAGGGTCTGGAGGTGCAGGGGGAGCTCCTCCTCCAAGACTCCTTCCTGGTTTGGGAGCCAAAGTCTCTGATCAGAAAGGGGCGAGACCGACACCTCTTCCTGTTTGAGCTGTCACTCATCTTCAGCAAGGAGATCAAAGACTCGTCAGGACGAACCAAATACCTGTACAAGAGCAGACTGAGGGTAACGCACACCTACAAATACAACAGGCGGCCATTTCTGTCAGTACATGTACAACAGACAGCTTCCTTTGTCGGAGACGTGTCCAAAACAAAGTCCACATGAGGTGGTGTGTAGACGGGGGACATGTCCTCATAATCAGGCTAAACCAACACTGATCACCTGTTTCCTCTTTCTACCTGTGACTGTCAGACCTCGGAGCTCGGTGTAACGGAGCACATCGAGGGGGATCCCTGCAAGTTCGCCCTGTGGGTCGGACGAACGCCGACGTCTGACAACAAGACGGTCCTGAAGGTGAGTGCGCTCCACACGGAAAGCTCCTGTGTGCTTCCATCTCGTCGTATTGACAGTGTGCTCAGGTAAGGCTGTCCACCTGTCGCCCTCGCTCTCCACAGGCATCGTCGTTGGAGCTGAAGCAGGAGTGGGTCCGCAGCATTCGGCAGGTGATCCAGGAGAGGCGGGGACACCTGCGGGGGGCACTGAGGGAGCCCATCCCACTGCCAAAGACGCCAAACCCCACGCTGGGGCGGCAGCGCAGCATCAGCCGCAGGTCAGCTGACACATCCGTCACATGCCCTCTGACCCTCCATTTATTCATTCAGAACTCCAGTGCGCTCTGTCCTCTGAGGGTCACAAGCTTCACACCAAAGTCCATTCAGAAAAGGCTCCGTTTAGCGCTGCCCTGCTCATCGTTACACAGACGCCTCATACGACCAACCTGATGGATTCATACACAACATTAATGAGTTCTGCTCAATCCACCCAGAAACAATCAGAGAACTGGGGGAACTATTTCCTTATGCTTTACTTATACTTATGTAAAAGTACTACAACCACAACAACTACAAAAATACTCCAGTACTAATCCTGCATTCAGAATACATCCATATACTTATGGCCACATGTTGAGTTTTGCGCCTGACCTTCAGTGAGACAAGGATGGAAAAACTGAAAACTGTGTGTGTGTGTGTGTGTGTGTGTGTGTGTGTGTGTGTGTGTGTGTGTGCATCAGGGAGACCAGCGAGGATGCAGACAGTCTGGGTGATGCCAGCAGTCAGCCCGACACCGTCTCCATCGCCTCCCGAACATCACAGAACACAGCTGACAGCGACAAGGTAACACACACACACACACACACACACACACACACACACACACACACACACACACACACACACACACAAACGTTCAAATGACACTCTGTGAATCCAGAGGGGTGTGTCACTCAGTCTCATGACCTCACCACTGGCTGCAGCTGGCTGGGTGTGTGTGTGTGTGTGTGCGCGTGTGTGTGTGTGTGTGTGTGTGTGTGTGTGTGTGTGTGTGTGCGTGTGTGTGTGTGTGTGTGTGTGAGGGAGTTTCCTCTGTTCATCGTCAGATTTCTTTCGAGAAACTTTCACTTCTTCTCTGCTCTTCTGACGAGGTACGTTTGATTTCTTTTATTGTACCTGTGGTTGGTTGGCAGTGGGCGGGGTCAGTGTGTAGCGCCGTGACCTCTGACCCCTGACACACACGCTGGCTGTGGGCTCTGAGTGGTGTTTGGTGGATTGGAACTGAAGCTTGTAGCCTGTGGTGGAGCAAGTGGAACTGAGGCTCGGTCACAGCCCTCATCGGTGTCACTGAGGGATTTCTGACAGATTCCTGATCATTAAACAGAGTGTTTGTGTCGTGTACAGACAGACGCATACAGAAGTAAAAGTACTCAGTATGCAGGATGGGCCAGGCCATTATGGTAGTACTTGATGAATATTATTGATGTATTAAAATACACGCAGTACTCTGATTTGATTGCTGCTACTTTAAACTACTTTCTTTACTTTGATGAAGTTTCATTTAATGCTTCATATTTAACACACTGAGTTTTGCATCCATCCATCCTTTGGAAATACTCCTGTGTAGTACTGCAGTTAAAGTACTGAGGTGTTTTCCATCACTGTACACATGTGTGTGTATTCTGTGTGTGTGTGTGTGTGTGTGTGATGCTTGTTGGACTGAGCAGCCGATCACATCTGTGTTCGATTTGGATGGGAAACACCCCACCATTCCCTATAGACACTGTGAGTGTGAGAGTGTGTGTGTGTGTGTGTGTGTGTGTGAGTGTGTGTGTGTGTGTGTGTGTGTGTGTGTGTGTGTGTTTCCTCCACCAGCTGGAGCCCATGTGCTTGAGTTAACGCTAACGCTTTCCTTCAGGCTTTTATTGTTGACTGTATCTGTGGTTTTCATCATTCGGTGCTGTTGTCGGTCATGTTGGTCTGTATCTCATCGCAGTAAAGTCTGATCGACACATCAGTTTGATGATGACGAGCACCTTCGTCAGGTCAATACCGTTACCATCCATCCATAGCCTGCCAGCCCGCTAAACTAAGATGCTGACCACGGTTTAATTAGTATTAGCACATTAGCGTTGTCACGTCCTTAAGCAGCTGATGAGACTGCAGTCTGATTGGCTCTTGCAGTGCGTGTTCGGTGCGGCCTGTCACACCTTCTGTCTGTGACTCAGGTGTCAGCGATCAATGCTGAAGTCACTGATGCTGCTGATACTAAGTCTGGTTTAATCTATCAGTGTGCAGACACAGTTTGAATGGACGTCCCCTGTGGACACGCTGTTTGTGGGCGTGTTGCCAGTCACGCTCCTGATGCTACCACGAGGACTGTGACAGAAGTCAAAGATCTGTCCTACCTGTCTGTCTCTGCAGCTGTCAGGAGGCTGCGAGTTAGTGGTGGTGTTGTTGGACTTCTCCTCCGGGGGACCAGGAGAGCTCAGCGTCCGCTGTGGGCAGACGGTGGAGCTGGTGGAGCGCTCGGCCGAGCGGGCCGGGTGGTGTTTGGTCAGAACGACGGATCAAACGCCCCAACAGGTGAGACAGGTGATGTCCTTCAAGGTAACAAACAAACAAACACAAAGACAGCAGAGCTGAAGTTCTGACACGTGGAAGACATTGTGTCCTCACAAGCAGCAGAGACAGAGACAAACGTGGACGTTTAGACTCTTTGTCTCTTTGAGGTTTTGTCTGACGTTTTGAGTCTTTGACTCTCTGACGTTTTGTCTCTTTGAGGTTTTGTCTCTTTGTCTTTGACGTTTTGTCTCTTTGACGTTTTGTCTCTTTGTCTCTTTGACGTTTTGTCTCTTTGTCTTTTACGTTTTGTCTCTTTGACGTTTTGTCTCTTTGTCTCTGACGTTTTGTCTCTCTGACGTTTTGTCTCTTGTCTCTTTGACGTTGGGCTGCAGGAGGGCTTACTGCCGATGAGCGCCCTCTGTCTGTCACACTCACACAGTGCAGCCGACATGGAGGGACTCATCCCGGCTTCCACCACGTCCTCCAGCTCATCTTCTACGTGCACCACCACCTCCTCCTCCGGCAACTCCTCCTCCACCACCACCACCTCCTCCTCCAATAGCTCCAACTCCTCCTCCACTCTGAGCGCTGGGCGGGGTGAGTATCTGGATGACATCGTCCTTCCTGTCTCTGGTCTGAACTCATTGTTTACACTGTTAGCATGTCACCACACGGGACCTGAGAGGACGAGAAAGACAGAAAGACACTTTGTCCATGAGACGTTTCATGCATCAACATGTTAGGGTTTTTTTTCTGTTACTTCCTGTGTTTGCCCGATGTCACTTCCTGTTTAAGCAGGGGGAACTTTAAACATCCTCAGTCCACACAGCCCGTGTGTGTGTGTGTGTGTGTGTGTTGATTTGTTGTGATGTCCCACATCCTGTCTCTGTCTCCGTCTCTCGCGGTGACCCTAAATATTTAAATTGATGTTGTGAGCTTGTCAACACAAACTGGAGTCCTCGTCTGCTTCTTCTGCCGCCGAGCATCAAAAATGAAACACGCTTTGTTTGTTTGTTCGGATCTGCTGCTTCACTTTAACTTTGACTGACTGAGCGTCTCAGAGAGACGTCCACACTGACGAGGACACGTGTGTTTTCTCTGAGTACTGAGCGTCTGTCCACACTGATGTCATTGAACCCTCTTAATATTACAGACATGGAACATTTTTCATGGCTCACGGCTTGACAGAAGACACGTAGTGTTTGGAAATATAACAAACCAAACGTCCCCACAGGTCATACATGTACAAATCCAGGTGTCCACGGGGACATTCAGTAAAGAGTCTTCTTCATTCATCTGTATTATCATGATTTTTCGTTTCTGCGTCGTCTGCACGTCACGTTTGTTTTCATATTTCAGTGAGTTGATATAAAACTAGAAAAGACGAGTTCAAGTTTAACCACCAGAGTTTGTGGTCTGAATCTGATAAAGCCACTGTGTCCCAGTCTTAATCTGGTTTGACAAGATGTCACACACACACACACACACACACACACGGTCCAGAGGTGAGACAGTTTCAGGGTTAAACATTGACCTGCAGGGGTTTCAGACTCAACAGGAATCTGCAGTT
>NC_135096.1:17991747-18141747 GCF_051107435.1 Chaetodon auriga | reverse complement strand
TTGTGTCTCTGTGTCTCTGTGTCCTTGTGTCTCCGTGTCCTTGTGTCTCTGTGTCTCTGTGTCCTTGTGTCTCTGTGTCCTTGTGTCCTTGTGTCCTTGTGTCTCCGTGTCCTCGTGTCTCTGTGTCTCTGTGTCCTTGTGTCTCCTTGTGTCTCCATGTCTCCGTGTCCTTTTGTCCTCGTGTCTCTGTGTCCTTGTGTCCTCGTGTCTCTGTGTCCTTGTGTCTCCGTGTCCTCGTGTCTATGTGTCTCTGTGTCCTTGTGTCCTCGTGTCTCTGTGTCCTTGTGTCCTTGTGTCTCTGTGTCCTTGTGTCTCCGTGTCCTTGTGTCTCTGTGTCTCTGTGTCCTTGTGTCTCTGTGTCCTTGTGTCCTTGTGTCTCCGTGTCTCTGTGTCTCTGTGTCCTTGTGTCTCCTTGTGTCTCCATGTCTCCGTGTCCTTTTGTCCTCGTGTCTCTGTGTCCTTGTGTCCTCGTGTCTCTGTGTCTCTGTGTCCTTGTGTCCTCGTGTCTCTGTGTCCTTGTGTCTCCGTGTCCTCGTGTCTCTGTGTCTCTGTGTCCTTGTGTCCTCGTGTCTCCGTGTCTCTGTGTCCTTGTGTCCTTGTGTCTCTGTGTCTCCGTGTCCTTGTGTCTCTGTGTCCTTGTGTCTCCGTGTCCTCATGTCTCTGTGTCCTTGTGTCTCCGTGTCTCCGTGTCCTTTTGTCCTTGTGTCTCTGTGTCTCCGTGTCCTTGTGTCCTCGTGTCTCTGTGTCCTTGTGTCCTCGTGTCTCTGTGTCTCTGTGTCCTTGTGTCCTCGTGTCTCTGTGTCCTTGTGTCTCCGTGTCCTCGTGTCTATGTGTCTCTGTGTCCTTGTGTCCTCGTGTCTCTGTGTCCTTGTGTCCTTGTGTCTCTGTGTCCTTGTGTCTCCGTGTCCTTGTGTCTCTGTGTCTCTGTGTCCTTGTGTCTCTGTGTCCTTGTGTCCTTGTGTCTCCGTGTCTCTGTGTCTCTGTGTCCTTGTGTCTCCTTGTGTCTCCATGTCTCCGTGTCCTTTTGTCCTCGTGTCTCTGTGTCCTTGTGTCCTCGTGTCTCTGTGTCTCTGTGTCCTTGTGTCCTCGTGTCTCTGTGTCCTTGTGTCTCCGTGTCCTCGTGTCTCTGTGTCTCTGTGTCCTTGTGTCCTCGTGTCTCCGTGTCTCTGTGTCCTTGTGTCCTTGTGTCTCTGTGTCTCCGTGTCCTTGTGTCTCTGTGTCCTTGTGTCTCCGTGTCCTCGTGTCTCTGTGTCTCTGTGTCCTTGTGTCCTCGTGTCTCCGTGTCTCTGTGTCCTTGTGTCCTTGTGTCTCTGTGTCTCCGTGTCCTTGTGTCTCTGTGTCCTTGTGTCTCCGTGTCCTCATGTCTCTGTGTCCTTGTGTCTCCGTGTCTCCGTGTCCTTTTGTCCTTGTGTCTCTGTGTCTCCGTGTCCTTGTGTCCTCGTGTCTCTGTGTCCTTGTGTCCTCGTGTCTCTGTGTCTCTGTGTCCTTGTGTCTCCGTGTCCTCGTGTCTATGTGTCTCTGTGTCCTTGTGTCCTCGTGTCTCTGTGTCCTTGTGTCCTTGTGTCTCTGTGTCCTTGTATCTCCGTGTCCTTGTGTCTCTGTGTCTCTGTGTCCTTGTGTCTCTGTGTCCTTGTGTCCTTGTGTCTCCGTGTCTCTGTGTCTCTGTGTCCTTGTGTCTCCTTGTGTCTCCATGTCTCCGTGTCCTTTTGTCCTCGTGTCTCTGTGTCCTTGTGTCCTCGTGTCTCTGTGTCTCTGTGTCCTTGTGTCCTCGTGTCTCTGTGTCCTTGTGTCTCCGTGTCCTCGTGTCTCTGTGTCTCTGTGTCCTTGTGTCCTCGTGTCTCCGTGTCTCTGTGTCCTTGTGTCCTTGTGTCTCTGTGTCTCCGTGTCCTTGTGTCTCTGTGTCCTTGTGTCTCCGTGTCCTCATGTCTCTGTGTCCTTGTGTCTCCGTGTCTCCGTGTCCTTTTGTCCTTGTGTCTCTGTGTCTCCGTGTCCTTGTGTCCTCGTGTCTCCGTGTCTCTGTGTCCTTGTGTCCTTGTGTCTCTGTGTCTCTGTGTCCTTGTGTCTCCGTGTCTCTGTGTCTCTGTGTCCTTGTGTCCTTGTGTCTCTGTGTCCTCGTGTCTCTGTGTCCTTGTGTCTCCGTGTCTCTGTGTCTCTGTGTCCTTGTGTCTCCGTGTCTCTGTGTCTCTGTGTCTCTGTGTCCTTGTGTCTCCGTGTCTCTGTGTCCTTGTGTCTCCGTGTCCTTTTGTCCTCGTGTCCTTGTGTCTCCGTGTCCTCATGTCTCTGTGTCCTTGTGTCTCCGTGTCTCCGTGTCCTTTTGTCCATGTGTCTCTGTGTCTCCGTGTCCTTGTGTCCTCGTGTCTCCGTGTCTCTGTGTCCTTGTGTCCTTGTGTCTCTGTGTCTCTGTGTCCTTGTGTCTCCGTGTCTCTGTGTCTCTGTGTCCTTGTGTCCTTGTGTCTCTGTGTCCTCGTGTCTCTGTGTCCTTGTGTCTCCGTGTCTCTGTGTCCTTGTGTCTCCGTGTCCTTTTGTCCTCGTGTCTCTGTGTCTCCGTGTCCTTGTGTCTCTGTGTCCTTGTGTCCTCGTGTCCTCGTGTCTCTGTGTCCTTGTGTCTCCGTGTCTCCGTGTCCTTTTGTCCTCGTGTCCTCATGTCTCTGTGTCTCTGTGTCCTTGTGTCTCCGTGTCTCCGTGTCCTTTTGTCCTCGTGTCCTCATGTCTCTGTGTCTCTGTGTCCTTGTGTCTCCGTGTCTCCGTGTCCTTTTGTCCTCGTGTCCTCATGTCTCTGTGTCTCTGTGTCCTTGTGTCTCCGTGTCTCCGTGTCCTTTTGTCTCCGTGTCCTCGTGTCCTCGTGTCCTCGTGTCTCTGTGTCTCCGTGTCCTTGTGTCTCCGTGTCCTCGTGTCCTCGTGTCCTCGTGTCTCTGCAGACTCCACTCTGTACGGCTCTGAGGGTTCAGGCCTCCAGACTCAGAGCAGTGAGTGAGATGACAATCATTGAATTTACTTACCATTCTGAGGACAGTGAACTCATCACCGTGCTGACCACACTTCCTTGTCTTCCTCTCTCAGGCGCCACTTCTCCCACAGTGTATGGAGTAGGCGGGGCTCCAGGGGGCGCCGTCGGCTCTCCGGGGCCGAAACGCAGCGTCTCTGGAACTGGAAACACCCTGAAGGTACCAGCTGGTCGTCCTCGTAGCAGTACTGTGGAGTACAAATACAAGATAGAGCAAAATGAAAATACTGAAGGAAAGTGTTCAGTACTTGAGTAAATGTACTCAGTTACTTTCAGCGGTGGTAACTGTGTGTTTGTTGCAGCGCTGGTTGACCAGTCCCGTCCGGAGGCTGAGTCAGGGGAAGGCTGACGGACAGAAGAAACCTCCAATCAGAACCAGGAGGCGGGACAACCGGCCGGAGCTGACCACACCCCTCACTGGCAATGCACAGACGGTACACACACACACACACACACACACACACACACACACGCACACATACACACACAGGACAAAGACACAAAGATAAAGTAGTTGGTTTGTTTCTGCAGAAGGCGAGGAAGGAGGAGGCGGGGCAGAGCGGAGGGGAGGAGGAGCCAGAGGAGGAAAGCCACACCCCTCTACCGCCTCCCATGCAGATCATCAAAGACCCAAACAACCCAGAGGTAATGGGGGGGGCGGGGGGATAGTGTCAGTGCGCCTGTCACACGATGACATTCCCGCCCACTGAGCGCAGTGATTGGTCAGGTGTGTCCAGGTGTGACAGCAGGTGGGCTTCAGACACCTACATCTGCCGTCCCTCAGACTTTGACGTCTCTCGCTGTCTCTCGCCGTCTGTCCTCAGGCTCTGGATTCAGATCAGGGCTCCAACGAGTCGGACACCGAACAGAGGAACAAGGCGCTGAGAGGACGCATGTAAGACAAACCTCCATCACAGACATGTGACCGCGTGTGTGAGCGCTTCAAAAGGTTTCAGGTGAACTCTGCATGTGTGTGCGCAGGTTCGTGGTCAACGAGATGATCCAATCAGAGAAGGACTACGTGAAGGATCTGGGTGTGATTGTGGAGGTGAGTCGAGATGATGGATCTCATGAGTTTTACTCCTCGATGAACGAAGGTTAAATACAAAGATACTGTGTGTCTCAGGGCTTCATGTCCAGGCTGGAGGTCCGAGGGATTCCAGAGGACATGAGAGGAAAGGACAAGATCGTCTTTGGAAACATCCAGCAGATCTACGACTGGCACCGCGAGTCCGTCACACACATCGCACACACACACCTGTCCTCCACACACACACACTCAGACTCACCGTGTGTGTTTTCTTTCAGCTTCTTCCTGGTGGAGTTGGAGCGCTGCGTCCAGAACCACGACCTGCTGGCCGACCTCTTCATCAGACACGTGAGTCAGCTGTTTCACAAAAGAGACGAGCTTTTCAGAACACTTCCACACGGTCGAATGACGCAGCAGCTAAATGAATTCATTCAGCTGAACTCTTGCTAAAGCTAGCTTAGCATAACAGTAGCTAGTTCAGCTGATCTCAGTCGTTGCCGCCTCTTTTTTAGAGAATGTGATTTAATGTTAGCTTCCTGAAATGAGCTAACATGGATGTTGACATGTGTGTGTGTGTGTGTGTGTGCGCGGCAGGAGCGTCGTCTTCACATGTACGTGGTTTACTGTCAGAACAAGCCGAGGTCAGAGTTCATCGTCATCGAGTATGAGAACTTCTTTGAGGTAACACATCACTTCTTGTTGCGTCATTTTTGTCTCATTTTAATCTTTTTTTGTTGTTTATTTGGTTTGTGGGAACTTCGGCTGTCAAGAACAAATCCAGGACGAATAAAAGCAAACCAGAATAAGTCAAACTGAAATGTGTCACTAAACCAGCTGATTTTTGAATGGAGTTTGGTTGGAGGTTCTGTTCAACAGGAGACCTGATGAGTTCTCAGATGAAATAACTGTTGAAATCTGTCCGTCTGTCCGTCCGTCCATCCATCCGTCTGTCCGTCCGTCTGTCTGTCTGTCCGTCCGTCCGTCCGTCCGTCTGTCTGTCTGTCTGTCTGTCCGTCTGTCTGTCTGTCTGCAGGAGATCCAGCATGAGATCAGCTGCAGGATGTCAATAAGTGACTATCTGATCAAACCCATCCAGAGAATCACCAAGTACCAGCTGCTGCTGAAGGTCTGTGAGGACGTTTGCGGTGAACTCTGCTGACTTTCCGTCTTCATCTGCTTGTGACATAAACATTATTATTTACTCCTTTTTTCTCAGGACTTTCTGAAGTACACGTCCAAAGCAGGACTCGACTGTGAAGAGATCGAGGTGAGTCCAGTCACAGCGTTATACTTCAGTTTATCACCTGCAGGTGAATGTAACACCATGTTTTAGCTCGAACACCCCACCTTCACACACTGTGTGTGTGTGTGTGTGTGTGTGTGTGTGTGTGTGCAGAAAGCCGTGGAGCTCATGTCACTGGTACCGAAACGCTGCAACGATATGATGAACCTGGGACGCCTGCAGGGATACGAGGTACACCTGTCTGTCTGTCCACCTGTCTGTCGTAGTATCTGATGAAACATCATTGGAGACTTTTTTAAAGTTGCCTTCATCAATATTTTTATGAGAACAACGAGTCAAAGGTGAGAGACTTGTACTACAACAGTGTGTGAGGATGATGATGTTGCTCTGAGTGTGTGAGCAGCTGTTTGCTAACGTGTTCGCCACAACCACGTTAGAAAGGTGGAGGATGTCAGCTTGTTGTGGAGGTCTGCTGCCCCCAAGAGGCAAAAAACAATAACGCAGCTTTAAAACAAAGACGGTCAAATGCCTCATAGAAAAAGACGAGATGAGCTCACCTGTCTGTCCGTCCTCACCTGTCCGTCCGTCCTCCAGGGGAAGCTGACGTCTCAGGGGAAGCTCCTGCAGCAGGAGACCTTCTGCGTTTGGGAGCAGGATGGAGGAGTTCTGTCTCGCAGTAAAGAGCGCAGAGTTTTCCTCTTCGAGCAGATCATCATCTTCAGCGAACTGCTGCGCAAAGGCTCCAACAACCCGGGATACCAGTTCAAGAACAGCATCAAGGTCAGGCTGGTTTGCCCGCTTCAGGACGTGGATCTGTGTTAGACTGGTTTATACTGGAAATAACGGTTATTTTTGCGTGTGATCAGGTGAGTTACCTGGCGATGCAGGACAGTGTGGACGGTGATCCCTGTAAGTTTGTGCTGTGGTCTCGTGGCTCGGCGGAGCGCTTCACACTGCAGGCGTCCTCCGCCAGCATCAAGCTGACCTGGGTGGAGACCATTGCCACCCTGCTGGACGCCCAGAACAACTTCCTGTCAGGTGAGCACCTTCTCAAATCTCCCTCAAAGAAACTCCTTTAAGTTCTCTAAAAAATGCTCAGATCTCCCTGAAAACATCACTGAAGCTCACCAAAATATCCCTCAATCCCTCTGAATCATCGTCAAACACCCTGAAAACCTTGAAACACCCTTGAATCCTCCTTGATTCTCCTTAAAACATCTCATTGATCTCACTGAATCCTCATTAAATTATCCCTAAAGGTTTATTGCACATCTGATCCTGGATCTGTGTCCACAGCTCTTCAGTCTCCCATCGAGTACCAGAGGAAGGAGGGTGGGATCTCCGTGACCCGCCCTCTGTCATCGGGGCGACCGCCGTCGGCCCCGCCCACACCAAACGGCCACGCCCCTCAGCCGCCTCCTGACAGCGAGCAGGATGACCAGGTCTGGATCAGATTCTGGATTTTTAAAGTTCAGGTTGGAGCTAAAAACAGTTCAGGTGATAGCTGACGATGTGACCTTTGACCCCCTGACCAGGAGCTGGTGATGGTGCTGCAGGACTTCGTGGCGGTGCGGGAGGACGAGATCTCGGTGTTTCGGGGGGAGAAGGTTCAGATTCTGGCGTCCAACCAGCAGGGTCAGAGTCTGGTCTACCGGCCGGCCAACAGCGACTCGCCGGCCGCCGAGGGCTGGGTGCCACGCAGCGTGCTCAACACACACTGACACAGAAACACACAACGACACACACTGACAGCAGAGTCCGTTTACTTCGACCACACACACACTCACTGAAAATACTGCAAGCTAACGGGGCCAAAGGCATGCTGGGAAATCCTTTCGTGACGGTTTCCCAAAACATGAAATGTGCTGATCACGTACATGTTCCACAGAATCCTCAGTAACACGGAGACCTCCGGACGATTCCTGCAGCGCCACCATCAGGACAAACCCTCCCTCTCACCACCGCAGCAGTCTGTAATTTGATTGGCTGCTCGTCGACCACGAAAGACAAACGCTCCAGAAGTGATCAGCAGAGAAATGAAGCATCGAGCTCACTCACTGTGAGAAACGTCCTCTGCTGCCCCCTACAGGCCGAGCCCAGAGCTCAAGGATTCAAGCGGTGGACAGAAGACGAACAGGACTTTTCTCGGTCTGAGCCGTTGTGGCGTTTGTCCTGAAGGTGGAGCTAAAGAGGCGTTTACGGACAGTTATGGTAGGCGGTTAAGGCGGCTAAGAGAAGCAGAACCTGATGTTTCCTGACACACGTTAGGCCCTGATGACCTGCCAGTATTACCTACACACACGCACACACACACGCACACACACACGCACACACACTCCCAGCAGCAGGTACTGTTAATCTCCTCCCTCCTTCCTGGTGCTTCAACACTCAGCCAAAAGACACCTCTGTCCTCACCTCGTCCAATCAGACGACGCCGTCAGGTCGGCCTCCAGTTTACTGCCCCGAGCAACCAATCGCACTCTGATGACATCACAAACTGTTTCCTGTGGGTCAGTGGGAGGGAGACCACATGACCACATCATTACTGCCCCCCCCCCCCCGCCATCAACAACAACAGACTGGTTTCCAGGAAGCTGCAACAAGAGACAAAGTCAAAAAAATAAAAGCAGAAGAGGTGACGAGACCCGTCAGCCAATCAGAACTGAGCTCTGCGTGACATCCTGTTAATACTGTGTATAAACAAGACTGAGGACACACACACACACACACTGCATACACACACCACTGCTACGATGAAGATGATGAAGAGGAAGATGATTAATTATGATGATTATGATAATTAAGAATAATAGAATCTGTTTTTCACCTCAATAGACAAAAAAGAGAGAAACTGTTTGTCATATTAATGTTTGTGTGTCAGAGAGAGCGCGTGTGTGCGTGTGTGCGTGTGTGTGTTAGTGACGCCGTCCTGTGTGTGTGTGCGTGTGTGTGTTTTTCCACAGACAGTTAGGTGGTGTCCCGGTGTAGCGTTGCCATGTGTTTGCGGTGACACCAGTTTCTTTTGTCTTTTTAGCGAACCAGAGCTGCCGCCGCCCCCCCCCCCCCATCCCCTCCACACCCCCTCACCCCTGTCCAACCCCCCCCCCCCTCCATGGCGGCCCCCCCGTGCATGCAGCTCTGGTTAGTTTGGATATTCTGATTATGCATTTCATGTTTCTGTATATAGACCAGACCTCCAACTGCTACTCCACTAACTCTGGACACTGAAACTGTCTGTCTCTCTGTCCGCCCGTCTGTCTGTCCGACAGACAGACAGCAGCGACTCCACCTACTGTGACTGTCTGTTTCTACTAAACCTGAAGCTGTAACCTTCAACACGCTCTCTATCTGTCTCTCTGCCTGTCTCTCTCTCTACCTCTCTGTCTCTCTCTCTCTGTTTCTCTGGTGCCATTCTCAGACAACACCCCGGTCCTTAAGGAGCTACGCAGCCTGTCAAGTGCACTGCTGAGGGCTTCAGGTGGGAAGTAGTGCACTCTGAAGGGTGCAGAGAGAGAAATAGCAAACTATAAAGGGTTTAAGGAGGAACGCTGCCTTCAGATGGAACTCATGAGGTTGTATTCTTGAAACCAAGTCGACGAGATGCTTGGTGTTGGTTGTGTTTCGGTCAACACACACTGGTGCAGGCCGGGTGGTTAAAAATGTGTCGTTTCTCATGCAGGATCTCTGCATTATCAAGCTGTAGAACTTATTTTTCTATGTTACATATGGGAGCATCCAAACAGCTGATTGAAAGCTCCAGAACAGCCACTGATTGGACCTTGTGTTGACACGATGTCGTCAAACAAAAGGACGAACGTTCAAACCTTTAAGCCGACGCAGTCGAGAAGTCTTTGAGTTCTCAGAGGAGTTCAGATGCATCTGCTGATGAAGGTTGTGTGATTTGACGGAAAGCTCCAGAACAAAACACGTAAAACTAAGAAAAGACAAAACACGTGTCAGAGGTTTTCATCCCAAAGCTTGGAAACATCAGAACATGTCAAAACTGCATCATTTTTAACCAGCCGGCTTGCCGTACACAGGTGACGTCTCAAGGTGGATCACGGCGAGATGAGGTGCATCAACACACGACCGTCCCAAACGGCCCCTTCATTAAAAACATGTCCTCGTCATTTTGGTAAAAACGCACATCACGTTTTGTATCCTTGGTACAAACATTTGTCGCAGACGTGTTGTGACGCGGCGTGACATGATGTGGCCAGTGTGTGTTGCATTTAAACGTAGTTTGATACAGCATTCGTGTCATGTGGGAGTCACAGCAACGACCAGTTCCTGACATGTAACTCGTGTTCACGCCAACATCCAACAAGTCACATGATTCAAACCTCTGATTCACCCAAGCTGGCACTAACAATACAGAAGTGCCTGACAAAGCAAACAAACATGGACTCCTCCAGTCCATTGCTTAACTTCATGGACATAGTGCTTTATGGACCATGCACAGTATTTTTTAACCGTCATACGACCAACTCCGCAATCATGAACTTGTCTTAACAGTCCAATGACGTGAACGGTCACAAGCCATCTTTCACATCCCACATAACATGAACACGGCATTAGTCAGGTGAACGGCGCTTCAAAACGGACGCGACCGTGTCCCCTTTTCACGAATGGAAAATGATTTTGTCTTCAACATGTCGATGTTGTGAGTGGGAATGCAAAAAAAAAAAAAAAGAGAAGAAGAGTAATATCTATGGGGTCCAACAATTAAAAAAAACGTCCGCAACTTGTGAACTCGGAGTGCACCGGAAGCATTTAGGATGGATCGTAGTGCACGTCAAAGGGCACGACATGGTGCTAGTGCAGGGGTACATTAGGAAGAGTTTAAGGTGGAATGTAGTGCACTATTGAGGGTTTAGGATGGAAGGTGGTGCACGATGAAGGGTGCAACAAAGTGCACGAAGGAAGATTTTAAAGTAGAAGTGGCACACTGTTAACGTGGTGCACTTTAACAGGAAGGCGGTGCATTAAGCAGGGTTTAAGGTGGAAAATAGCACACGATGGAGGGCCTAGGGTGGGGGTAGGACACTATGCAGGATGTAGCATTGAAAGCGGGGCACTATGAAAGGTTTAAGGTGGATCGTAGTGTACTGTGGCAGGTTTAGGGTGGGAAATAGTGCACTACAGAGGGCGTAGGGTGCTGTTTGAGACCTAGCCTTGTTGCCGATTGGCAAACTCAACTAACCAATCAAACAGTGTTATTTGTACAGAACTAACAGCTGCTAACTGACTTCTAACAGCTCTCTGTCGTTGTTTGTAATAAACTTCATTTTTCATCCAAAACTATGTGCATGTGGTGTTTTTCACGGTGTGTGTGGATCCAGACGGGTTGGCAGACGCCTCGATTCATCAGTAAACGTTTGGAACTGATTATATTTGATCACTAAGTTCATGTTGATCCCAGCGATGCCTGGTTTGTGTTCTGTGCTCTTATCGTGTGTCATTATATAACAAAATAAGACTTGAAGCTTGAAACGCGACGTGAACTCTGTCTCTGGTGTCAAAGTTCACGTCCTTTGACCGTCGATCATCCACATAGAAGATAGTCACAATCCTTCCTGCACCAGCACAAACCATCAGAGGGAAACATCCCTCAGGATGGATTACCCAATCCAAATCATCCGCATTCTTCCTTCAGCGGTTTGTAGGATCCGATGTCAGCGTGACTGTGGCCTGCAAGCAAATCCTGATAAGAGCGGCTGTAAAGCACTAAACTCATTTAGCCAATTACGCAGCCAGAGAGAAGCTTACCTGTCTGCTCCGGTCAAAGTCACATCGACCGGCATGTCATTCAGAGAAAAAATCCAAAAATAAGTTTCATGTTTTAATTTGCTAAAACCCAGAGATTAGACTTTCATAAAGAGTATGAAATTCAGAATCAGAAGGACAGACGAGAAGTTAATGGACGGGAGAAAAAATAAATCAGCAACTGTTTGGATAATTTAATCTTTAAGTGATTTCTTTAAATCCAAAAATGTCCAATTTTCTGATTTTCTTTGCTGTTTGTGTTCATAAACTGAATATTTCTGGTTTTGGACTGTTGGTTGGACCAAAAAAAGACATTCATTCATTCAAGACAAGAATTTTTTGACATTTTAAGGACAAAACTATTGAGAAAATAATCTGCAGATTAATCAAAGCTGATATGTTGATATACTGTAATTTAACAGTGTGGAATAAAGCTTTTACGTATAAATAAACAGGTTTAAAACAAAGTTGTGCAAAATTCACTCATGATAATTAACTAAATATTGCAGTTTTGAATATCATAAAGATATAAATACATGCAAAGACTGTGGATTTAACTGTACTTGAAGAGCAGAGACTGATTCGGACAGGTGATAACGTGAACAAGGCTGTGCCTGTTATCGTCTGTTCACAGATAATCAGATTTGGGTTCAAGGATTCAACCAGCAGCAGCGTTTATTCAGCACATTCACCTTCAAATTAAAAGCAGGTAATACTTCAGATTTGCAGTGAAACGAGGTCGACTGCGTCTCGGGTGAAGCTGAAGAATGCCGTCATGAACAGTGACTCTTCACTGAAGGTGGCGTCTTGTTAAATGAAATAAAAACAGTGATTTGTCGCCGTGCTGCGCTCTGATAACATGCTGGTTCTGACACAGACTGGAAAATGACTGTTCTTGTTTTTCTGTGGAAACTGGGATCATGTGAAGCTTTAAGTAGGTCAGATGCAGGCAGACCACCACACAGTATTTTATTCTGAAAAGCAGCAAAGAGTGAAGTCCACAGCAGAGCTGTTACATAATCCACAGAGTTTGTTCCTTTTTCCAGTTTTCTGGCACCTGTGGACGATCACGTCGATGCTGACGGAGGCTACATAAGACCGCCGCTGCCACCGCGAGCTCAGAGGCTGGGAGGCTGCAGCAGCGCATGCTGGTAATTACAATAGGCTTGTTGTTCAGAGGAGGAACATGCAGGCGATATTTGCAAGAAATGGATTAGAAACTCCGGAGCCGGTCGAAGCTCAAGTGAAAGGTGAGTTAAAGAGTCTCAGACGGTGGTGCAGCTGCTTCAGAGGGTTTATCAAACATTGCATCTGCGGCGTTTTAACTTTTAATAAGCTGTTAATAAGAAATATTTAACTATTTGCATAAGCAAACTATACTTTTGTTTACAACCTGAAAACTCAACTGTTGTCCTTATTGGTGATTTATGGCTATAAGAAACGGTTCATTCACCATAAATAAAGCCTTTTCATTATCCATCTCTGCATACTTTGAACACAGGACTAACTTGCTGTTGGGTATTTTTACACTGTGGTGTTACGACTTTTACTTTAGTAAATCTGAATACTTCTTTTCTTTCACTTTCATTTGATCAACTATTTTGATAATTGATAAATAATTTGACTCATTTTTTAAGCAAAGATCATGAAAAAACATTCTCTTGTTCCAGAAACTGAAATGAGAGGATTTTCTGCTTTTCTTTTCCATCTATCACAGTACATCAGTACATTTGATCCCTTTGCATTCTGGGAAGACACAAAGACATTTCATAGGAAAATTAACAGTAAAATGAATCATCAAATTAATCATCGTGCATTATTTATTGACGGTTTTGATGTTTGATTGTCGTTGAAATGTATTAAATACAGACATTAAATGTACCTTTATGTTTTTGCTTCGACTTTATCTTCTTGTTGATCTTGTTTTTCTTCTGAGTGACTGAAATCTTCAATATTAGTTTGAGGTAAAAACGCCGTGTGACCTTTGACCTGCAGGCTCCATCCCGTGCTGGCTGCAGGGCACTCTGCTGAGGAATGGGCCCGGCCTTTTCTCTGTGGGCGGCCATGAGTTCAACCATTGGTTTGACGGCATGTCCCTTATCCACAGCTTCACCTTCTGCAATGGTGAGACTCTCCATTTAAATCTGATGGCAGAAAAGTTAAAGTCACTGGTACCTGGTTTTACTCCAGGTGTTGACAGCTGTGACGTTGTTTCAGGTCAGGTGACTTACAGAAGTAAGTTTCTGAAGAGTGAAACCTACAAACGGAACATCAAGGCCGACAGGATTGTCGTCTCCGAGTTTGGAACCATGATCTACCCAGATCCCTGCAAAAACATCTTTTCCAGGTACAGACCACCCAGGATAACATCGAGACACTTATGTTTCAGTCCATCCCGGAGTTATAAAGATCTACTTTAGTCCATCCAGGAGACTTATAGAGCAGTTTTACTCCATCCTGGACATGAAGAGATCAATGTTCATCAATGCTGGTAATGGATGGAGGCCAGATTGTGTTCATCAAGGACATGTGGAGATACGTTTCAGCCCTTGCAGGATAACTAGAGATCTGTTTAAATTAACAGTACCCAGGATGGATCGAAACCTTTCTCTTTTAGTCATCCACCTGTTTTAATCCATTAACACACATGAAGATATATTCCAGTCCATCCTGGAAGTCCTCCTGAAGTCAGTTTCAGTTGACCCAGGACATGGAAGATCGGATGATCTGTTTGAGTCCATATAAGACACGTCCAGAATGATCTTAGCCCATCTAAGATTTGTTCAATCTGTTTCAGTTCACCCCAAAGGTAGACACCTGTTTGGGTGCACAGATCTGTTTTAATCCAATCACATATCAATATGTTTCAGTCCATTCAGGACTTACAGATCTATGTTAGTCCATCCAGGACACGTATGTAGAGATCTTTTTCGGTCCTCTCGAAGATGTGTCCAGGATGCATTCTGTTAAGGTCCATCCCGTCCAAACAGAATCTGTTTCAGTCCACACAGAACAAACGTTTGTGAGGTTGTGTCATTGGTGGTCAAGTCAGACAAACGGAGTTCTACTGATTTTACGATTTCTTGAACTGTCTGGAACGAGTAAATCAAACAGTAAACTGATTAAAACACCCAAAAACTTTTCTCACACTCTCACAAGGACATTCACACACCTCAGCAACATCATCCCTGACTTCACCGACAACAACTTGATCAACATCATTCGCTACGGTCAGGACTACTACGCCTCCTCTGAGATCAACTACATGAACCAGATTGATCCTGCTACCCTGGAAACTGTTGGCAGGGTAAGTAGGTCTCCACCTGGCTCTAAAAAGCTCAAAAGGGTCATTGATTTGGTACAAATATTTCCCCAAACTTATCACATGTTCTCTGTACAACAACCATGCTGCCAAATTCCAGGTTAACTACAGGAACCACATTGCTCTGAATCTGGCGACGGCTCACCCTCACTACGACGACGAGGGCAACACCTACAACATGGGCACTGCCATCATGGGCCTCGGTCGGCCAAAATACGTTATCTTCAAAGTCCCCGCTGATGCTTCAGGTACGGTGGTCACAGTCATCTGATTTGACTTCAAAACCTTCAAAAACTTCGTAGATATGGGGTTCATGTTGGTGTCAGAGGGCCTTCCCAGACTACAGTGAGGAAACAAGAATCTCAATGTCTCTGATTATTTGCAGCAATAAAGTTGCCAGAGCTCCATAAATCAAGTCGTTATCTCATCTTATTACAGCACTGAGCGTAACTCTTCTCTGATGAGGCAATCTGAGAAATGAACGGCACAAATGAACCTGACATCAGTAAAGGCATGCTGACAAAGAGTTTGGTAGCGTGACGGATGATCGCTGTAATCTGCTGTATTTACATCCTGATTATATCATGACTTCCTCAGAAATCATGATCATTAAGTTGCGATATCTGACATGTACCAGTAAATATGGAGAAATGAACTGTCTCTGCTATTGGCCGGCACGTACTGCCGTGGAATAACCAAGTCATAAAGTAATACTTGTATTACTTATATTCGTTTGTTTCAGATAAAGAGCACAAGAAGCCGGCGCTGAGGAAGGTTCAGCAGGTCTGTTCAATTCCGTTCCGTTCCACTCTGTTCCCGAGCTACTTCCACAGCTTCGGCATGACCGACAACTACATTGTGTTCGTGGAGCAGCCCTTTAAACTGGACATCGTCAAACTGGCCACTGCCTACTTCAGAGGGGTCACCTGGGGAAGCTGCCTCAAATACGATAAGGATGACACCGTGAGTCAGCTCTGTTTTTGGTCTCAACCAGCTATTGTTGTGTTGGAATTATCAATAAATTGATCACCTAATTCCAGGAGGCAATTCTAACTATTTTGTAAAAATTCATACCTTTTTCAGCAATAAACTACTGTTTAGTGTAACTTTGATTACAAGCTATAAATTGTGGGTTTTGAGGGCTCAAAGATTTGCGTTGGGTGTTGACATGAGACAAAAATCTATCAGCATGATACAAACAAAACAAACACAGGTTTGAACTTAAGCGTGTTTTCGCCAGCGATGATTCAATTGAGTTGTTTTTGCTTATCGATAGATCGACAGCATGACTGAGCTGTTCCTTCCCTTCGCAGACTTTGTTTCACGTCATCAACAGAAAGACAGGAAAGGCGGTGTCCACTCGTTTTTATGGCGACGCGTTGGTGGTTTTTCACCACGTCAACGCGTACGAGGCTGACGGCCACGTGGTGTTTGATCTTATCAGCTACAAAGACAGCAACCTGTACGAAATGTTTTACCTCAAGAACATGAAACAGGAGACTGGCAGCTTCATCCAGTCCAACCAACGCTTCTCTCCGCCGGTCTGCCAGCGGTTCGTGCTGCCGCTCAACGTCGACAAGGTAAAGTCAGACGAAGAAACGGCCCAAAACACTTGCTTTAATTTCCACTTCATCGTTTTATGAACTGCATGTCTGTATGAAGAGTTTGTGGTGGTGTGTTTTCCAGGAATCTCCCAGAGGATCAAATTTGGTGACTCTGACAGACACCACGGCCCAGGCAGTGATGCAGGAGGACGGATCGGTCTACTGCCAGCCAGACACTCTGTTTGAAGGTTCATTATGATCATTATTAATGCTGCACTGTCAGTCTGTTTGATTGAAACATTCTTTAATCCTCCCCAACTAACGAGTCTGACTCTTCCTCAGGTCTGGAGCTGCCAAGGATCAACTACAACTTCAACACTAAGAAGTACAGATACTTCTATGGCTCCAGGGTGGAGTGGTCTCCTCATCCCAACAAGGTGAAACACCTCAAGCCACCAGCAACACTGTCAACATCCAAAACATCTTTATATTAATGAATTCATCCTGCGAAAATCAATTAGAAATCGACTGCAGCAGAACTCACGAATGGCAACATTGGCCAGCAATCCCATTACTCTGGTCCAGAAATATTTCAACTATTCGATCGATTGTCATGACATTTTTGGTTTTGAGTGAAATGTCTCAACAAATATTGGATGGATTACGATGAAATAACGAGCGCCTGACCTCAGCTTCAATTCTCTCTCCTGTCCAACAGATTGCCAAGATTGACATTGTCACCAGGAAGCACATCGAGTGGCAGCAGGAGAACTGCTACCCTTCAGAGCCGGTGTTTGTTGCGTCTCCGGGAGCTGTGGAGGAAGACGATGGTAAGGGCTTCGCTTTGTTCACCAATATTTGCTTCACACATTTATAAACTGTGGTGCAAGTAACATTAAACCGTTGGGTTGAAAGAATGCTTCCTTCGCTGGTCCTGACCGTTTGTATTCTCCTTCCTGTAGGGGTGATCTTATCGTCCGTCATCTCCTCAGATCCAAACGTCCTTCCATTCATGGTCGTCCTCGACGGCAAGACCTTCAAGGAGCTCGCCCGAGCCTCCATCCCTGCCAGCGTCCACATGGACCTTCACGGAGACTTCATCCCCTCCACCGTCTGACGGCCAGCACGCCGGCTGTGTTAATTTATTCCTTTATGTCAATCTGTAATATTCTGCTTCTATCGTGAAGTCGACCTTTTGACACTTTTAAACGTAAACTGCTGAATTTTTGAAGATGTACCATTTCGACCCAAGAGACCTGAAGAAAACAGGACGCCAAAAAATGATGAAGATGAGAGAGTACTTCAGTCACATTCTTCAGTTTCTTGTTCGACATGTTTGGTGCTCATTTTTACGTACAAGACTGATTTAAGGGACCATGTAATGTTAAAAATGTACATTAACTTACATCCAGAAATCCGTTAAATTCCCCGACCCCCGCCTGATGCCCAGAGGATGGACCTTTTAGATGTTAACGTCTCCATCACCTTTTCTACAGGATCATCCTCGGGACAGATTTTTGCACGGTGGCAGCTCGATGCATTTTCAGCCTTCAGGTTGTTGGGAATGAACATGCAGGCTGCGGAAACTCATCAAATAAAATTAAAGAAACGGCCTGATGCGTCAGTCTGGAACAAACTGCTCTCAACCTCTCTGAACTGGTTTTGGTAAAACCTGTCCGGATCAAACTGGTTTCATTCTTTTGTTTGTGGCTGGCCGTCCCAGGTCGGACTGCCGGACACGGTCTCTTCTGTTCAAAATTCTTTCCATTGAGAGCTGGTGGGATTTTGTGTTTCAGGATGTATTTTATAAGCAAAGCTGATTAAAAGATGGCAAAATCTGAAAGTCCCTGCGAGTTGATTTTCATGGGAATGAAGAAGAAACCAATGAGTTCCTGGACAGAGCAGGAATCTAAAGTACGCAAGTTTGAAGTTCATCAGTCAAATGAGGAAAAGTTTGGTCCTTTAAAGGTGCGTTCAGAGACATTCAGAGAAGTTCAGCTCAGTGCTGCCTGTGTTCGCACTTTCTTACAGAGTTAAAATGAGCAACTAAAGAAAAACTCAAGTCTCTCTTCATTTCTTCCACAAGTATTAAAAGTCAACACTTTGGACGGTGAAGACAAAACCCTGTATGAGAGCAAATGTGATTTCACACAGTTCATAGATAAAATAAAACACACCAGTGTGTTTCTAAGACAGATTATTAAATAACTGTGAAAGAAACAAAAATCCAAACTCACCTTGCCCATAACAGTCTCAGACAACCAGATACAACCACGGCCGACAACAGACGAAGTGCTGAGTGCGAGTTTCGTTTACTTATTGTGTGATCAGACATCTTCTTTCGACACACATTTATACTCTGAGGTGCACTTTTCACACCCGGTTGTCTTTAAGACAAGAAACATTCTGACTTCAGAGTTTTGACTGTGAAGAGCGTTTGTGGTTAGAAACGTAAAGGTAACGAGAAAAGGTGCTTCGGCTTTGACAGTGACACAGGATTTCAATGTTTCAGATAATAACATCAACACTTTGGAAGTCTCTGCATTTTTAATTCTTTAGTCACATTTTTATTTTCATGTTTAAAAATTAAAATTATTGTAAAAATTCAGACTTATTAGTTTCATTTTTAAATTGACCAAGTGCAACCTCAACATGAAAAATGAATCTGCAAAGTCAAACCTGCAAATTTATGTTGTCAACGAATATAAAAAGGACCATTTTAATTTTGCTCTGACTCTAAACTGAGAAAATCTAAATCTTTATACAAACATTAAACTATTCTAAACATTAAAATATGCTCTTGAAGCATGAAAAAGAAACTTGCTTTTATTAAAGTTTATTTTGTAGTAATATTGACACCCAGACTTGCACAGCGTACTGAATCAAATCTTAAAACTTCACTGTCGTCACTGTTCTGCAGACGTGAACTGAAAACTCTCAATCTGCACGTTTCATCAGAATCATGGGAATTTATTACATCAGCAGTTGCAGCAAAAACAGTTTAAAATCTTGCAGAGGCGACGTCCTCTGTCATTCACACTTCCCCCCTTTGCCCTCCAACATGGCCGACAAAGAACACCAGTCAGCTCTTTGAAGTCTTTAAAGTCGACACCGTCGCTGCTGCTGCTGCTTCCATTATTTGGTGTTTTGTGAAGAGAGAAAAAAAAAGGAAAAAATAAAACAAAAAAGACAAATTTCCCTCCTCCAGCCCCGACGCCGCTCTGTACGATCCAATAATGCAGCGGGATTGGCCGAAAACTGGCTCTGCTGACTCGTCGGCCTCGTTAAGCTCGTTAGGGCGGAGCCTGGGACATGAAGCAGCAGCCACAAATCAGAGCAGAGAAGAAGAAAAAATAATAACACAATGTTGATGCTGAAGTACAGGCACGTTGGAATACTGTGTGTGTGTGTGTGTGTGTGTGTGTGTGTGTGTGTGTGTGTGTGAGACGTGGTCTAAACTATCACTGTTTACAACAGTGGAAAAAACTGTTCGTTTCTCACAGAAAAACACTTTTCACGTCTTCTTTCGTGTCGTTTTTGTCCTTCTGTCGTCGGCTCGTCATCTGAGGGAGGAAGTGTGTGTGTGACTGTTAATCTGTGCATTTGTGTGTGTGTGTGTGTGTGTCAGGCGCCTCAGATGATCTCGAAGGTCTTTTTCAGCTCCATGATCAGCTGCCAATCACTCTTCTGCATCTCGTCTCTGAACCAGTTCTTCAGAGCGTCGATGGACGCCCGCGTGATCTGAAACAAAAATCATCCACGTTATCGCGGAGACAAAACTGACACACACACTCAAAACACCTGGAACTCAGGAAGCACGAATCCCAGCAGAACAACAGACCTTAGCACGCCACTAGAAATCCACCTTTACGCTCTTTGTGCCATTGGAACGCTTTTAATGTGAAGTATCGGTGCAGGAAGTGTTGAATTTCATTGACAGTAGCTTGAAAAATTGGCAACATAGAAATGACTGGAAACAATCAGAGAATGAAGGCGAGTGTTGCCTTTGTTGTTTAACTGATGGAAATAGTTTCAAAATAAAAGCCTGGGCCACTGCCGGAGAGCTAACAGAAGCTAACGGTTACAGTAAACCACACTGAAATGAAGGTTTATCTCTCTAAAGACTAGCTGAACCCCATGACGCTGCACTGAAGTAAACTGCCTACGTTTGGACTTTATCATTACACGTCTCAGATTTAACAAATCGAGCTAGAACCACAGCTACCAATGAGAACACTCTTACCCCCTCCCTTCTTCCTTTGCCTCTTTCACCTCCATCTTACCTACTTTCCTGTATTTCTTCATTTCTCCCTTCCATTCTTCCTTTCTTGCCTCATTGCTCGTGGAGCTGCTACCTCGAAACCTTGAGCTGACTGTGAAATCTCGTTTTCTGTGGCGTCGGCAGACGTGACGTTTTTCCACGAACTTCATATTCTTTGTTGAAAACGGGATCTTAAACAAACCGAGCGTTTCGCATTTGAAGCGTTTAACCCCGCCCTCCTCGGCGGGCGTGTCCTCACCTTACTGACGATGATGTCAGTGGCTTCAAAATGGCGGCCGTACATCTTGGGCGCCTCCCCGGGAATGGGCTCGATCTTGACGCAGATCTCCTGGCCCTTCTTGGCGCAGTCGACAGACTTATGGTTCATCTCGATGCTGGTGACCACGCCGATGTCCACGAACTGAAACATGTAAGAATAAAATTAGCGAAACTTCCATTATTCATAAAATCTAAAACATCATCATCAGCGCGTCTCACCCCTTTACTGGGGATGCAGAGCGGCGTCCCTTGTCGTAGGACCCCGGCCTCGATGGACACTCCCATCACGATGGGATCTCTGGAGTTAAAGATGAACTGAGGAAGAACTCGCAGCTTCGCCGGAAACACAGCGACATGCCTGACGACACACACGTGAAAACACACGGTCAGAGAGAGAGAGGGCTGCGAAGCGAGACGGTTCCTCAGTTTCAGAGTTTGTTTCCCTACTTGAACTCGTCCTGCTTGGCCTTCTTGTAGTCCTCTCTGTACTTGGTGAAAGCGTCGAACAGATGGTAGATGATTTCGGCCGAGAAGATCCGAACTCCCAGACTGTCGGCCATCTCCTGACTTTCCCTCTCCACCTTCACGTCAAACGCCAGGATCACTGCGTACCTGACCAAAAAAAAACCCTCCATCATGATGCTGATTTCAACAGCATCACAGCTGTGCTCGTATAAACTGCTGCAGCGTTTAATTTATAACAAAACGTCAGATTTAAGAAGCTCTTTTGGCGTCTTTTGAGTAGAAATCAGACTTTTTAAGGCAGAAAAAAGCGACAGTTTGAAGCAGTGACGTACTGCGGGTCGTGCTCCAGCATCGCCGACGCCTTCATGACGTCCTTCTTGTGTACTGGACCGATGTTAATACCGGCGTACTGCAGAAACACATGGACAAAGGGCAAAGGTCAGCTCCTGTTTTGGCTTCTACTTCCTGTTGCTTTTCAAAGTAAACGTTCTGCCCTCGGGCAGGCACACCGGCACTCACGGGGACTTTGGACGTCCGCAGGAACTCGAGCAGAGCCTCCAGAGATCCCAGCGTGGACGCCTGGACGTAAACTCCTTTCTCTTCCAGTTTGATGGAGCTCAGAGTCTGTTTGAGCTCCCGCACCAGTTCATCCTGAAAACCAGCACCAGTCAGTCAACTGGGAGTCTCACACAGCCAGTCTGCTTTAACACTGTGTGTGTGTGTGTGTGTGTGTGTGTGTGTTACCCTCAGGACGGGGATCTCGTCGTCCTTGTGAGCCACCAGCAGCGGGAGCCCCGCCAGCGCCTTCTCCAGGTCTTTACCCAGAATCTTCACACCTTGAGATGTCGACACCTCCTTGTGCTTCTCGTACTGGCTCTACACACATCAATCAATCAATCAATCAATCAATCAATCAATCGATCAATCAATCAGTCTGTGCAGCAGGCAGCTCATCAATACATATGTAACTGTCTCAATCACTGGTACTTACCTTGACTCTGAGCTCCTTCAGAGGGGGGGGCAGCAGCAACCCTCTGATCTGCGTGACGATTGGTCCCTCCACCCCCGGGACGATGATGGTCTCGCCCTCCCGCAGACGACCGTTGATCAGGATGACGTCTATCGTGGTTCCCAGACCGGGCAGAGCTTTCACCTGAACGCACAGACACCATCAGGTAAGCCCGTCCAGACTGTGGAGAACCAGTGAAACCAGAAAACAAGACTCTCGTACCTCCATGACTTGAGCTCGGAGCTCGTCGCAGTGTGCGAGCCGGCGGGCTAACATGGTCTGAGTGAGCTCGACCAATAGAGAGATGAGGTTTCCCATCCCATCGCCACTGTGGGCCGAGGTGGGGACCAACGACACAAACGTCCGGGGGTCTTTGTTCTCGTAGAACAAGGCGGCGTTAAGACCCTGAGGAACGGCGACACTGAAGGTCATTTGTGGGGTTTGTGGAAACACAATGTTTTAATAATGATTCAGTGCCATCTAGTGGTCAGGTCGCAGATTGCAACCACCTCAGTACCCCTTTGCCAAAGAAGAGAAGTGCTGTGATTGGGTGGCGAGTGATGATGTAAGAATGGACACCTGCTGAGCGAACTCCACGATGATGGCCTTGGCTCTCTCGTCGAACTCGTCCTTCGTGTTCTTCTTCTGCTTCTTCAGCGTGGCGACGACGTCAGTTTCGGGACTCTTCTTCCAGTCGTACAGACGGTCGATCTGAGGACAAACGACGTCAGCGTCACAAAACGAGAAGAAGAAGAAGAAGACATACCTGAGGATGAGGAGGAGACGCACCTTGTTGAGGGCCACGATGAAGGGGCACTTCTTCTCCTTCAGCAGGTTGATGGACTCCAGCGTCTGAGGCTCCAGGCCGTGCATGATGTCCACCACCAGGATGGCGATGTCGCACAGCGAGCTGCCTCTGTTCCTCAGGTTACTGACGGCGGAGACGGAGAAGGACGTCAGTGACGGGACACTCACGGTGACGCAGCACATTCCAGAGGGAAGGCCGCCGCACTCAGAGCAGAAAGTACACTTAATCACATTTCTCACTATTTTCAGAATGTTTCCCACCAAACAACCGAGCGATTGAAGGAGGAAACAATCAGCGGATTCATCCAGAGGGAAAAGAATCAGCCTTTAAGAAAGAGCTGAAAATGAGCTCCAACAGTAAATCCTGCTTTGACATGAATGCAGGAGACACGACAATCTAATGAGACCACAGACAAGAGGACAACAGTCACAGGGGACACTTTACTGCACTGCAGTACTTTTACTTTAATACTTAATCATTTTGCTGGTTATACTTATACTGAAGTAACATTTTCCTTGCAGGACTTTAACTTGTAACAGAGTATTTTCACAGTGTGGTACTCGTACTGCATTAGAGGATCTGAATACTTCCTCCACTGGACACAGTGAAGAGGACGACTTGGGCATGACAGACGATGGTTTTCATTGGACACTGCAGCCTTTTGAAGCTGATTGGTGGGTTCTGATGGTTGTTGTTGTGTCTCACCTGAAGGACTCGTGTCCTGGTGTGTCGATGATCAGCATGCCGGGGATCTTCAGGCTTTCTTTGTCAAACTGCAAACACACAAACACGAGTTAACACTGAGCTAACGCTGTGTGTGTGTGTGTGTGTGTGTGTGTGTGTGTGTGTGTGTGTGTGCGTGGTCGTACATTTTTAACCATCCTCGTCTGCTCCTCGATCGTCTCTCTGGGGACGTTTGTGGCTCCGATCTGCTGAGTGATTCCTCCAGCCTCGCCGTCCTGAACGTGAGTGTGTCTCAGCTACACGAACGGCAACGACACACAGTCAGTAAACAACAAACAGTCAGTAAACAACAAACAGTCAGTAGACAACAAACAGTCAGTAAACAACAGTCAGTAAACAACAAACAGTCAGTAAGCAACAGTCAGTAAACAAACAGTCAGTAAACAACAAACAGTCAGTAAGCAACAAACAGTCAGTAAACAAGTCAGTAAGCAACAAACAGTCAGTAAACAACAGTCAGTAGACAACAGTCAGTAGACAACAGTCAGTAGACAACAAACAGTCAGTAAACAACAGTCAGTAAACAACAAACAGTCAGTAAGCAACAGTCAGTAAACAACAAACAGTCAGTAAACAACAAACAGTCAGTAAACAACAGTCAGTAAACAACAAACAGTCAGTAAACAACAAACAGTCAGTAAACAAGTCAGTAAGCAACAAACAGTCAGTAAACAACAAACAGTCAGTAAACAACAGTCAGTAGACAACAGTCAGTAAACAACAAACAGTCAGTAAACAACAGTCAGTAAACAACAAACAGTCAGTAGACAACAAACAGTCAGTAAACAACAAACAGTCAGTAAAGGTCCGTTACCTTATCGAGGATCTTGGTCTTTCCCGTGTCGACGTGTCCGAGCACGCAGACCACCGGCGCTCTCAGAGTGTCCACGTCGATGTTCTTCAGGTTCTCCGCTCTGCGTTTCTACGTCAACACAGACAGCCTGTCAGTCAGAGCCGAGCGAAAAGGGACGAGCTCTCGCTCCTCCTGCGTTTCTCTCACCTCGATCCTCCTCTTGGCGCGGTCGTACAGTCGCTCCTCCTTCGTCCTGCCGTCGTCGTCGTCGCTCTCGCTGCTCTCGTCCTCGCTCTCCTTCGCGGCCCTCCTCTTCGTCTGGCCCGCCGCCGTCGCCTCCTTCTCCCCCTCCTCATCGCTCTCCTCCTCTTCGTCGTCATCTTCCTCCTCATCCTCCTCGTCCTCTTCCTCGTCTTCCTCCTCCTCCTCGTCTTCCTCGCTGCCTGTGGGCTGAGGTGGAGCAGCGGTGTCCTCTTTCACCTCGATGTGGACTTTCTTCAACTCTGACACAGAGACAATCAATCATCAAACCAAACTCCATTCACAAATTTAACAATTTAAAGCTTCTTTGCTTGCATGCTGAAGCAGAATCAATGGAGAAATGGAGAATAATCGCGCCATTGGTCAAACATTATTTTGCCGTGTTTGAATTCTGTCGTTAAAGTGAAGCGCTCTTCGGCCATGCCTTCCTCGTACAGGAGATCACTTGAGATCTCCAGGTTACATCAGCGATTCATCAATCTATTCATGGACAAATGAGCGGAAAGGAGCGCGCTCGTCTCACCTTTCTCCTCATCGGTGGCGATGGCCTCCCAGTCGTCCACAGCAGCCTCTGGCTTCACCTCTGCACACAGAAATGAGTCGTCAGCGTGAGGATCACGAACCCTCCCTCTGTTTGGCCCTCCCTCCCTCCCGACTCCTCCACTCACCTGGCTCTGCGGCCGGCTTCTCCGTCTCTGTCTCCATGGCGACTGGCTCTGGAGTCTCCGATGTCGGGGAAGTCACCTCTGATGTTTCTGGCGGCGGAGAGAAGAGGAGGCTGTTTAAAAGGTTAGTCTGGGTAAACGCTGAATGACAGCTGGTGGCGGGCGGCGGCGCCGTACCTTCAGGAGTTTGAGCGTTGGGCTTCTTCTTCCTCTTGTCTCCATAAACCGGCTTCTTCTTTGGCATCGAGTCTTTGGATGGCACTTCAACACCTGCGGGGAGACACAGATCACTGATGCTCTGTGGCTCAATAAACGTGACTCTGAGGACGCTGCGACGTGATTGGTGGACGCTCACTCACCCTGAGCCTGCAGCATCTTGAGCGTGGCCTCGGCCCGAGCTCGCGCCTCCCTCTGGGCTTTCGTCAGCAGCTTTCCCTCCTTCTTCAGACGCTCCTTCCTCTCTTTCTCCTTCTGCTTCTTCTTCTCCTTGCGCTCCAGCTCCAGACGCTCCTAACGGGAGGGACGTGGGGGGTCAAAGGTCACAGCAGGGACAGATGGATGAATCAAACAGAAGCTAAAGGAGGAGGTGTTTTACCTGCTCCTGCCTCTGCCTCTCCAGCTCCTCCAGCCTTTTCAGCCGCTCCTCCTCCTCCCTCTTGGCTCGCTCCTCCTCCTGCAAACAACAAACAATCATTTTTAGACATCAGAGAGACTTCCGTCTTAACTGAGCGCATTTCCCACAATGCCCCACCTCCTTCATCTTGGCCAGAGCTTCCTGCATGGCCTTCACTGTGGCCTTGCTGGGTCCCTTCTTCTTCTCCTTCTCCTCCTTCTCCTTCTCTCCTTTCTTCTTCTTCTTGTCTTTCTTCTTCTTGTCACCCTCGGCCTCCTCTGCAGAAACACAGAGGAAGAAAAACTGCTGCTTTAAAGTTTATTCAGTTGTGAAAAAACAAAACGTTAGCAACAGACAGGAAGTAACATCTTACCTTCCGCTGCTGGCTCCGCCCCTTCCTGCTCTTCCATCGCTGCTGCAGGTGGAGCGGTCTGAGGGGGCGTGGCATCTGCCGTCTTCTTCTCCGGCTCTTTCTTTGGCTCTGCGCTGACCTCCTTCTCCTTCAGCTTCTTCTGCTTCATCCTCTCCTCCTCCTTCTTCTTCCTGTCCCTCTCCTTCTTCTCCGCCTTCTTCTGAGCCGCCGTCTTAATCTTGAAGGTTCCGCTCTCCTCCTCGTCCTGCTCCTCCTCATCCTCACTCTCCCCCTTCGCTGCCTTGCCTTTGTTCTTCTTCTTCTTATCTCTCCTCGAGGTGAACTCTTCGTCGTCGGAGTCGTCATCGTCCTCCTCCTTCCCTCCTCCTCCTCCTTTCCTCATGCCTTTATCGTCGTCTCTGCCCTCCTCTTCCTCTGACAGTGAAGCTTTTTTGCCGCCCTTCTTGCCCTCTTTGGTCTTGAGGCGAGAACACGAGCTGCTGTCCTCATCAGAGTCAGAGGGAGGAGCAGCAGGAGGCGCCTGGAGACGCAAAGAGAAAAGCTTCAAACTTACAGCAAACAGAGCGGATCAGTACGGAGGCTCAGAAGGACAAACGGCTGAAAATCTGAAGAAAAATATGTCGTTTTTATACCTAAAAATAAATATTCTTCATGTGTTGACTTATTGATTCCTCACCTTCTTGTTGTCTTTCTGCTCTCCATTCCTCTCCTCGCTAAGCTGACCTTCATCACCCTCCTCCTCCTCTGGGCTGGCTCCACCTTTCTTCCCCTTCCTGGTCTTCTTCTTCTCTGGTTTGGGAGGCTCGACGCTCTCCACTTCCTCTGTGGTGTCTGTTTTCTGCAGAGGAAAAGCGAAATGCTTTGGGAACATGTTTACAGAGGCTTTCAGATCAGGGCTGGAACTGATGATCAGTTTCATTATTGATTAATCTGATGACTGGTTTCATGATTTATCCAGTAATCTCAAGGTTTATAAAAGGTCAGAATTTCCAAGATTCCCTTCAAATCGGAGCTGCAACAATTCGTCGGTTAATTGATTAGTCAAATGAAAGAAAATCAATCACTGCCTGTGTGATAATCAATCAATCAATCAATCGAGGAATTCCTGATGGTGACGGACAAACGATTCAAACAGGTGTGCTTACCTTTGCCTTTCCTCCCTGAGCCTCCAGAGACAACTCCTCCAGCTCCTTCTGGATGTCGTCCTCGCTGCAGGAGGACACACAGGAGAGGTAAAACATCAGGAGCTCTGACAGTGTGTGTGAAGACGACGTCTGGTGTGTGCGGAGCGATGAGGAGGCCGTCACCTTCCTCACATCAGCACATGAAACTGACAGAAACGTCAGATTTCCATCATGGCTTCAGCTCTGACTGACCGCCTGAGATCAACTCGACCACATGACGCCTTGTTAATGACGCCATCTTGTGTCTACTTCTTCTGCTATGATTTAATGTCGCTGGCTTCGCGGTCGAGGATGGAAGCGCAGATTAATTTAGATTTTCTTACGCAGATTTTCTCTAAATCTGGTTAAAATTCACTTGGATGGAAACGTGGCTGCAGAAGGTGAAGAGGAAGAGAAGAAGAGAAGGTGAGAGCGAAGAAGAAGAAGAGGAAGAAGAAGCAGTGTCGTACTCAAAGTCGTCCTTCTTGGCTCCTTTCTTCTTCTTCTTCCCTTTTGGCTCCTTGGAGGCTCCGGCTCCTTCGATCTCTGCCGCCAGAGCGTCGATGTCGATGCCGTCGTCTTTGGCGCTGAAGAAAAATCAACGATACCATCAATCAATACCTGATAATACGCAGGTCAGACACCCGGCGCTGCAGGCGCTGAGGAGGACAGACATCAGCTGAACAAGCCGGGCTCTGTCTCTGTGTGTCAGAACAATACGCTGCTGACTCTGCACTTCCTTCACAACCTTTTATTTCCCATCAGCCCTCTGACACGCAGCAGGCCGAATCTGATCTGAGAACAGCTTCACTCGACAGAAACTCCCGTGTCGGCCGGGGAACGTTTCCTGTACGTGCTGCTTACTGTGCCAAACGGCTCATAAACCTTCAGTAAATGAAGCTGGTTGATAAACGATAATAAATAAATAAGAAAAAGTACAGAAAATTAAACATCTGACAGGAAAACAGTCACATTTTATGCACACATATTTCTGCTGATAAAATCTGAAGTGAAGTGAAGAAAAAAGTGTAATATTTCTCTCTGAAATGTCAGAGTGGAAGTTTACAGGAGCATAAAAGGGAAATATTAAAGTACAAGTACTTTAACTTTGAATGTACTCAGTTCGTTTCCACCTCCATCTAAATCCATGTTTCACTAAAGTGGATTTATGTTGTAAATCACTGAGCTGCTGATGTTTGGGGGCGTTCAAGACTCGCACCAAATGACTGTCTGACAGTATTTGTTTGGTCTTTGTGGTTTGAAACTTCAGGTCATTTCTATGAAACATCACACATCCCTTTATTATTTGACATGTCCGACGTCTCTCAGCTGATGCTGGACTTCTGACGCCGATGAAGATCTCGTGATTTCGATTACTGAAGACTCTCAGCATCTGAATGAGACGTCTGATGAACACAGACGAGACGAAGGCAAAGACAGTGTGTGGACAAAGGGGACCAAAGTCAATGATGTGGTCGTCCTGATTCACTCTGAAGGCCGCCAATCATCCACTGAGCTTTCATTTTCTCAGCTTCTTTTAAGCAGATCTGTGTGTTCAATGTCACTTTGAGCTGAAATTCCTGTATGAAAGGAACTAATCAACATACAATTAAGTTTACTATTATTATTATTATTATTATTTAATGTCCATAACAGTCCTGAATGGGTGTAGTTTCTTGCATTTGTCCTTTGTTGTCACCTTCGTGTCAACATGTATTTATTATAGTTAGCTCTGATGAAATGTGCTTTTTAGACAAAACTGTCTTCATTTACAGCTCAACGCAGAGCACCAACAGCACTGTAGACTGTAACATACTTCTCAGTGGAGAAACACAGGTGTGATATGACGTCACTGAGCAGCGGTGGGTCAGCAGGTGAGCAGATACCCAGCATTACATCAGCTTTGCCTGATCGGCAGCCAACGTTAACACATAATCACACAGTGCTGTGACAAGTGCAAGACACAAGATAAACCGGCTAGCAGCTAGCTTAGCTGCTCAGGTCAAGTCCCACGGTTGTGGCTCTGCTTTGCATTCACAGGTCAAAGTTCACGCTGTTAAATGACAGTTTAGGGGCCATTTTTCAGACTGTGAGAGATAATAATGAAACACAGTCAGTCAGACCTCAGAGGAGCTGAGCAGCCGGCTCTGTGAAAGCTAACGCTAAGCTAGCAAAGTAACCTGGCTAATTTCTCCATCTTACGCCGTTAAACCCAACACCAAAGCTGTAAACAAGCCCTTACAGGCTGTGTTTGGCCTGGGTACGCCCGTGTCGGCTCGCCTGCTTGTTGTGTAATTCATCTTAAGCCATTTTCAGGCTCTTTAAATGATCTGCACACAACCACTGACTCGTGGTTAGCATCTGCTATCGTAACTAGCCGCCAAGCTAAGAGTGTAACCAGCGGGCTAACGGGCCTGTTTTGAGGTGCTGAAGGGGAAGGAAAGTTCAGCCCTGTCGGCTGTCGGTGTGGACAGGTGATGTGTGACAGCAGGTTGTGTTTTCTCTACCTGTCCTCCCCGGATTTCTTCTGTTTCTTCCCCATCCTGCCGCTGCGGTTCTCCGGTTCTCTCTCCGCTGGCCAACACACACGATGGCTCACATCAGACAAAGATCGCCTGCTGCTGACAGAGAGGAGAGTACTCACTCCGTATCTTTTCCCTCACTTCATATATATATATATATATATATATATATATATATATAATATATAATTACATTTTCACAAATATATTTACGTTATCGTGTGCAATGTGTTTAACATTTTTTTGCAATGTGTTTAACATTTTTTTCTATATAAATATATATATATATATATATGTGTGTGTGTTAAACACATTGCACACGATAACGTAAATATATTTGTGAAAATGTAATTATATATTCTCATTTAAAAAATAATATATAAATGTATGAATGTATAAATGTGGAGCCAGTGGAAACCACACATCAATATAAACACATCTGCAACACATATTTGGTTCCGACAGCAGAGTGAGACCTCACTGTTTTCGCTCTTCTTCAACAGAGCTCCCAGCAGCACGCATGGCTCGAATCGGGGTCAATGCGCATGCGCCATACGACATGAACGTCGACTACAAATGATCCGTGAGTTCAGATAGATCGACGAAAATAAGTAAAAATATGTATTTTACTTATCACAGATTTAATGAGGCCGTGACGTCTTTATTTTGAAAGGTCAGTTCTGGAGGAAAAATATTCATTCAAACTTTTTCATGTCAATTCCAAAATATATTGGCTTTATTTTTTTTTATCTTTTTTTCCACAGCTCCAACTGATCACCTTTGGAGTAATTATGGCCAAATGTCATATTCATGCATTTAGAAATCTCTAATGAACCCCTCTGTCACATTTTATTTAATCCATTTGTATAACTGTACATGACTCATATATTCTTAACTTCATGCTTTGTGAATTTGTTCTATATCTAGAAATAAAGTTGGTTAAATTTTCAGATAATGTAGAAATTAAAAACTGTTTGTCGCCTTTATTTGTTCATTATACATTCGTTTTATTCATGTTGAGCTTCCATCTGATGCACATGTCGAGCGTTCAGACAGGAAACAGACTTTTAACATGACGATCAATTCGACTTCACTGAAGCTGAAACACCTGTCCGTCAGTTTGTGTGAGACAGACCTGTGTTGAGGCGTTCAGGTCTGTTTGGTTCACAGGCGCTTCAGCCTCATTTGAGCCGAGCTCAGACACACTGGATCAGATAATCCACTGAAGTTTCCTGTTAATAAACCAATGATCATTGCCATCATCCATTAATCGAATGATTATTTTCTACATTAATCTCCTGGTTGATAAAACATCAAAAAACAGTGAACAGTCTTCAAACGTCGTTTTGTCCCACAAACAGTCCAGAAATATTCAATTTGCTTTGATGAAAAACTGCAAGAAACAGTAAATCCTCATTTTTGAAAAACAATGAATCAATAATGAAAATAGCTGCTGACTCTCTCTGTCGGTCGATTGATCGACTAACCGTTGCTGCTCCAGTTGTAATTACAACTTTGACTGGCGAACACATTTTCAAGTCAGAAATGACCATAAATGTCTGATAAATCAACGCCCTCATGATGTTTCCTGTCGCCGCCCTCAGGACAAACGTTTCGCTCCATTGCTGGAATTGATCGATCCTCAGGTTGTAGTCTGCCGTGTTGCCTCTAGGGGGCGCCACAGCTTCAGATCTTTTTACACGATGAACTGAACCTCTCGTGTCGCGGCTGTCATTAACCCCACAGCCTCTGGGGGCAGTGCAGCACTTTGTGTTCCGTTGGTCTTGACGGCTCATCTTGTTTCGTTCCTCGTTTCCTTTCAGCCCATCACAGACATCACGGCGTCACACAGGTTGTGCAGTCTGTTCTGCCGCTCGCCGCTCTCCGACCGCAGCAGCGCAACAACAGCCGCCGCCGCTCGATGCCGACAAAACCTCTCACCGACCAGCACGCCGTTCAGCTCGCCGCTCATTGCCTGAGGGAGCCAATCTGCAGGAACATCCAGCTCGCAGCTCTCAATCACGCCATTCTTTACCTCCATGTGCAGCCGGGCGGAGCTGCGAGCTGACGATCGATCGTCCGTCAAGTCCAGGAGGGTCTGGACGCTGAATTTGGGTGTTTTACCGAATGTCCAGTCCCAGCTACGCAGCTCCGCCGCTGCCCGGCTGAGTCCAGGAAACAATGACTCATCAGCTGGGTTAATGAGGGTCGATGCAGCGTTGAAGCTGAACTCTGAACAATTAATCACAAACAGAGCAGATTAGGCTCAGTGATGTCACAATGCACTGGAGTTCACGTCTACATCACTGCAGCGATGCAACACGTTCAACCACTGGAGGTTAGACCTTCGGCTGCTGTCAAGACGCTCTTTAAACATCTTATTTCTTCAGCTAATTCAATATCAATCCATAACTCAACAACACTGACAGAAGTCCATTAAAACCACAGTATAAATACAACAGAGTGACGGTCAGCAGCTGTTTGCTTGTGTGTTCATGACTACAGGGAATAACCACCAAATATCAGCCTGTAATTACGATCCTGAATTTTACATTTGGGCATTTCAGTCTTCACAGGATACAGACTAATTACAGCAGGAGGACACTGACATCAGTGATGAAGATAATTAATTAGTTCTGGTAGTCGTTGCAGTGGCTTTGGTCCCTTTAATTCTCTAAGCGGAGCCATAAATTAATCTTTTATCTGATGGTTCTGACTCGTTGTATTTAGCTGTGGTTACACGGTTCGGCCAGCAGAGGGTCTCAGTCACTACAGATTTAATCACAGTGGTTCTTTCATTTCACTCTGACAGGAGACCAGTAGAGTCCAGTATGGTACCTGCATTGTACTGGTGTACCAGTGCGTCCAGCAGCTCCTCCCACTGCAGCGTGGGGGCGTGGTCCAGCAGGTTGGCGACAGGTGACGGGACGCTGGGCGTGGCGTTACTGTGGATACCAGGGCAAGAGGGGCGGAGCACGGCGGCAAGGGCGGAGCGGTCAGCAGAGTGCAGCAGAGTGCAGTGATGGTAGGACGACTTCCTGCTCAGTCTGGACGCGCTGCCTGTAAACATAAACAACAACACCCGATCAGCTCTCTGGGATCTGCAGCTGACTCTTCTCAATGTAATTTAACCAGCCGTCCGTCGTCCCTCCCTACCTGAGATCTTGAAGTGTCCGTTGAGTAAAATGTCAAATCTGTCAGTGGCCTGGACGTCCAGTCCCGGCCGGAGCCGCCTCAGAGCCTCCGTGATGACCTTCAGGTTCCTCTGCCGGTCGTACGCCTTCTTAGAGGTGAAGAAGGTCAGGTTGAGGTTCCCGAGGTCGTGGAAGACGGTCCCGCCGCCACTTCGCCTGCGGGCCAGAGGGATCCCCGCCCTACTCATGGCTGACAGGTTGCACTCGGTCCAGGGGTTCTGATGGCGCCCGATGACCACGGCCGGCCGGTTCCTCCACAGCAGCAGGATGCTGCGCTGCTGCAGGTCCACATTGGCGTCAATCCAGTCCTCCAGAGCCAGATTCTGGTACACATCGGTGGATTGAGACTGAAGAACCAGCCCTGCCTCACCGCCGTCAGAGGCCATGATCAGGCCGCTGCTGGAGGTGGAGCTGCTCCAAGCTGGCAGGTTGCTGGTTTGACACCTGGAAACACCTGAGCAGCTTCTTAACAGAGGCAACGTCCTCCTGATGTGTGACATCATGGCGTTTCACAGCTCAACACACTTCACACTTATTCACTTCCACATGTTGGACACATCTATAACGTGAAAACAAACAATTCAGTCCAGCTGCAGAAGAAATCCTGACAGCAACAAAATCACACACGTCTAATAACAATAAGAGGAAGACCAGATGTCCACGAGTGACTGAATCACGTCTCACCAAAACTTTAAAAGTTGACTGAAAGTGTTTTGTTCACTCGTAGAAAAACAAAACCGATCTGGGATGTCTCATTCATTTCCTGAGACTTTCCAGAAAACAATTATGTAATTAATTCAGGGATGAAATCCTCAATTGATCAAAGCAGATTTTAGTCTCATTTTAGCCATAAAATCGTGGACATAAGTTGAACATCTTTGGTTTTGTGGGTTGAAGAAAATTGTAATCGTTTGTTACGGTCCTGAATATGGAAATAATTATAGGAAAGTAATGATGATTTCCAGAGGGGTCCTTTCGTTTTTAAGAACTTTTTTCATGAAATATCACGCGTTTGAAGAATGACGACATTGACACATCCTTATCTAAACGTCCTACAGTCCGTTGACACCAGCGAAACCGCAGCCTGCTAGCTTTAGCATTAGCTCCTGCGTCGCCGTACGTGCTGCTGTTGTCACAGAAAACCAAATTATAACTTTATTACATTTTAACAAAAAGCAGTTAACAAACAGTCTGTCAGATACATATTGAGATATAGCTGAGAACCATTGGTCTCGTTCTGACCTGAACCGGAGGTGGCACGAGCGGACCGGCATCAAATCGCGAGGAACAATTTCCGTTCTCAACCTTCAAAATAAAGGCCGCCCGCCAAAACAAAACAGACATTCTGATAATATCTGTTAAGTTATTTCAACATGTCCTCTGTCCCACCTCTGGAAATGTTGGAGGTTTTTTTAATTCACTAATCTTATCATATTCCGTAGTTGTTTCCCTTTCATGACTGGTTTTGATTGCATGTTTTTATATTTGTGTAAGTTTTATTTATTAAACAAAAACTAAACCAAAATGGAAGTTGATTTTATGCATTGAACATATATTTACCGTCATATATGGACATTTAATCATGCAGAATTGAACAACAGGAAAAGGTGACACCCGAAGTGTTTGCTTTTATTCTGAAGCCGACAAACTTCCGGTTTGAGTGTGTCTTACTTGACTCTTGGCTCTGACCTCAGTCCCACACCGTAAAGCCTCCGTGCTGCGCTGCGATCTGCTTGACGAGCGTTCCGACTGCAGGGACACGAGCTTTAGTGAACAATTAATTAAATGAATCAAAACATGTTATTGGCAGCAGAGCTTTGTCACGTCTGAGTTGAAAACAAAAAGAAAAGATAAATAAATAAAAGCTCAGAGTAGAATACACAAAAAATTCGAATAAAACTCCAATAAAATGTTGTTGTTCACTTATTTTCTAAATCTTACAGATCAACATCTTTGCAATTTATACTTTTCAGGAAGTTGTGACATGAAGGCAAGAAAAAAAAAAGGTTCAATAATCTGTTTCATGACCTAAAAATACCTTCACTGTGTCACTATAGTGATGTAAATAAAAAAAATAAAAATAAAACTTCATTTAGTTCTGTTGTTTTTCAGTTAATTCTACTTATTTTCATTTTTATCGCATCATATTTTCATTTTTGATGTGACCGTTTGGCCTCTTCAGTCGAATCAGCCTCTGAGATCATCATCATGAGGAAGAAGCAGAGAGACGACCAGAGAGAGGAAGAACATGTGACCACATCCTGACAACACACACACACACACACACACACACACACACACACACACACACAGTCAGAGTCAGAGTCAGTCGGAGTCGATGATGTTTCAGGTGAGATGTTCTTTCGTTCAGATTGTATTTTCAAACTAAATGCTGATTTTGGTCAGTACTGTTACTCTGTTTTTTTCTTATTTACTGTGTGTACTTTCACTTATCACCTACTGTCAGTCTTTAAAATGACACATTATGTAAAATGTGTCATTTTAAATGCTTTAAATGGAGACTCAGACAGATGAAAGAGGGAACTTTAAAAGCATTTTATTCCCTTTAAGTGAAGTTTTGACGGGCTGTTTCTGAATGAGGGAAAACATTCGTCTTTGGTTTGCGTGACTTTAAAGTCGTCGGTGTCACTTTAAGAGACGCTCAGTGTGAATCGTCTCGGGGTGTGAAGTCTTCGATGTGTCCTGCGTTCACACGTTCACACGTTGTCACAGAGCTGCTGCCTGACCGAACACTGAAGGCCGGTAACAACCAGTAAGACTGAGGTGGAAACCAACGAAACCAGATCACAGAGCGTTTCTACCTCCTCATCCTGCAGGTCAGACTCACCTGTCGTGTGTGACATCATGTCTGACTTGTGGCCGTGTTCCTGGTCCTCTCTCCCTCCCATCATCCACCACTCCTCTCATTCCCAGTCACCTCCTCCCCTCTCCTCCCTCTCGTCATCTGGAAACCATGGAAACCCTCCTCACACTGAGGTTCTGACTTATTTACACTTTTTTTTAATGGACTCGCTTTTTTAATTATCTGTGCACTTAATAATTATTGACTTATTTATGCTCTTCCTCATCCTCAGGTACCCTCCTACCACCTCCTACCTCAGACCCAAGTGTCCTCGCCTCACCTGCCTGAGCCCCAGGTAACTTCCCCTCATCATCTCCCTCCTCCACAAGTGACCTCCCTTCACCTCTACCATACTCACATTGTACCTGAGAACCAGGTAACCTCCCCTCACCTCCCTCATCACCAGGTAACCTCCCCTCACCTCCCTCATCACCAGGTAACCTCCCCTCACCTCCCTCATCACCAGCCAACCTCCCCTCACCTCCCTCATCACCAGGTAACCTCCCCTCACCTCCCTCATCCCTATGTTACCCCGTCCCACCTCATCCCCCAACCCCAGGTGACCTCTCCTCACCTCCTCTCCTCGACCCAGTACCACCTCTCCAACCAAAATCCTGACCCAGGTTCAGGTCATCCACACTGGAGCAGAGCCGGACCACCTTGCTCCCACCAGGTAAGATACTGCACTCCAGCGAATAAGCAGACCCAGAAATGCCGCTGAGTCCGATCATAGCATGACTTCTGTCTGTCTGACCTGAAGCAGACCCAGACCACAGCCCACCTGAACCTCCATCTCCAGAACGGGAACCAGTTCAGCACTGATGGGGCTCACCACAGAGATGAACTGGAGAACGCACACAGACTGCCCTATAACACCCGCACAGTCTTCACCAGTGGTGGGTTTGAACAGGGGGACACACCTGGCCCAGTTCAGGACACCTGGAGACCTCCTGGACCAGCTCTGTCCCAGCTGCAGTGCTCTCCACTGGACTCCATGTCTGGAGAGGTTGCCCTGGGGAGATGGAGCTCTGTGGACTTTGGCTCGTCACCTGCTGAAGGCTTCTCCGGCGCCCAGTTCTTCCATGACAGTTTCAATGCCCCCCAGCCCTTCTGTAGCCCCAACACACCTGGTCCAAGTCCTCATTACCCACAAACCCCCACCATCTCCAGCCCTGCTCCTCCAATGCATACCTGGGAAGAGAGACTGGATTTTCATACACAAGCATCCAGACAGGAGTTGGACCCTTACCTGATGACCCCCGACCCCGGGCAGCACCACCTGCATCAGACAAACCAAGGCCTCCTCCAGGGCCAAACAGGGCTGATCCAGGACCAGACGGGCCTCCTCGACGCCGCCGGGACCTCTGAGAGCTGTTTCTCTCCACGGGGAAGAGCAGAGGATGTCAGCAGGGCTGCCCCGCCTCCAGGCCCTCCTGCTGAGTGTGGAGGAGGAGCAGGAGGAGGAACAGGAGGAGGACATGGTCAAGCAGACTGGACATGGGTGCGTTTGATGTACAAAAAACATGCAAAGTTACTGCTGGTTAATTTCATGTGAAAATGAGGAGTAATCAGTGAGCGAAGAAGTAAAATAACGAGCATGTAAATAAAGTTCACGTGATGAAAACTAGTCAATGAAGGTGAACCACAGGTGAGTCTGAAGTACGTGAGTAAAGACGTGGCTGTCTGTGTCAGCACATACGCTCACAGAGTTAAAGACAATAAGAATTACTCTATTCTTCTGTTTTATTTTCCAAACTGATTTCAATCTTTTCTGGTCACTTTCAGATGAAACGGCCGAAACGGAAAAACAGCGCTGAGGGTCGAGACTGCAGGTAACCTGAAGGTCGCCATCAGGTGATCCGACGTATGACGACGACATGCAGGGTCCTTCTAATGTGATCTATTCCACCGTGTGTGTGTGTGTGTGTGTGTGTGTGTGTGTGTGTGTGTGTTACAGATTACTGTGTACATTGTGTAATCGTGACTTCAGTAGTCTGCCGGCCTTAAACGGACACATGCGCTCCCACAGCGGCTTCAGATCTGCTACGTGGTTGAACAAGGTCCACCCACTCACCCACTCTCATACACACACACACACACACACACACACACACACACAATGACGTCATGAGTGTCCCGGTCCTCGGTCTTCAGGGTGAAGACTCCTCCCCACTGGTCCCAGCCTCCGTCTCCACGCTGATGCCCGTCAACGTGCCCGCCCAATCCAGAGGCTCGGCCAAGGCGTGCAGGAGCACACAGAGGAGGTGCGGTCACCTCGGTCCAGCCGGCACACACGCCGTGCTCTACCACAGCCTGCTGCGCGTACAGGACGAGGACGCGGCCGTTAGCGGCGGGGGTGATGGAGCAGTCACCGGGGATGACGGTGTCCACTACACGCCCCCGCCCATGCTGTGTCCCCTCAGGGCGGGGCCAGGGCTGTACTGCTCCCTGACCACTAGGAGGCAGCAGAGAGTGCAAACTGTCCAGCTTCACAACACACACAGTAAGTAAATGATAAGTAAGTAAAAACCTGATCCGTACAAACACTGAGCAACATGGGGCTTTATCCTCCCTCTGCTGATTGGTTAACAACCAGGACACGATGAAACTTTGTGTCTCTGATTGGCAGATGGATTAAATGATCTCGTTGCCATGGAGGCAGCCTCCCCTTCTCCTGGCACAGTGACAACAGGAACCAATAAGCCGTAAGTAAAACTGACCTCTCAACCAATCATACTCATTTTGTGCAGTGATGTCACTGTTTGATCACCTGCTCATGCTGAGCTGTCAATCACAGACGCATCAATGTAGGGCGGGGCTTCCAGGCTGAAATCCCACCTCTGCTGGGCCGAAAAAATGCACACTCCGACTCCCAGAATGCACTGCTGCTGTGGACTCCGTGGGAGGAGCTGGAGTGTCCCATCAATAAACAGAGAGGTATCCACACACACGAACGTCCTCGTTTCAATCGTGATTCCCATTGGACCATTTCTGATTGAAACATTGTTCGTCCAGTTGAAGCTCTGTTGATGATGGCTCGCTCCAGCGTGGTGCCAGGGGGCGTGGCCAGCCCAGAGTCTGCCCTTCATGTCCTATCACAGTGCAGAGGGGACTTCCTGGTAAGATCTCATTGGCCGTTTGGTCTGTTGCTCTAAAGTGTGAGCTGCTGACAAACTTAAAATCTCTGAGTGCACCTTTGGTCTAATCAGCCAGTATGTGATGATGATCCACATTCAGATCTTCATCATCTAATCAGCACGTCTTGGCAGCGTCAGTGTTTCCCAAAATGTTGAACTGCTCTTTTAACCGTATGAAGACTCAACCGTGAGAGGAGAAGCCTCACTTGTTTCCAGCACATAACCAGCAAATTAAGTCCGTACGGACACGATACGAGCTTTTCGTTTTGGTCCACTGAGCGTTCGAGCTTCCTGTTTGCTGGAGTTTCCCAAATCAAAAATGGCTGCAGCTTTTGTTTTTGTCTTGCAGCTGACGGTGGAGAAACTGCTGTCGACTCCTGAAACCTCCAACAACAACCGCGCAGCTCGACCGAGTCAAAGTACGAATAACTGAGTACATCTACTACTAAGTACTGCACCGATTCTGACATGTTGAAACTTTGAGTATTTTCATTTTATTCTACTTTATTCTTCCACTTCACTTCATCTCAGAGGGAAATACTGTTCTACATTAGACACCTCAGATGATTCATGTTCATCTGATGTGATGAAGAACTTCACTCATTGACCCAGAAACACAAAAAGCATCTAAAATTGGCTAAACATAAACCACAGATACATGTCAGGGATAAAAATAGAATAATATGCTTTCATTATCTAGAACTGTGAAATGAGACTTTTTATTTACTTTTTTGATACTTTAAGAGCGTTTTGAATTCAGGACTTGGAGTATTTTTACACCGCTGTAGTACAGGCCGCGGTAGTATGTGAGTTACTGACGTGGACCCTGTGAAACGTGTCTTGCAGGCGTCGGCTGGAGCGCAGCAGAGAGGACGCTGCTGCTTCAGTCTCTGCAGCTTCACGGTAAAGACTTCGTCCGGATGCAGAAAGCTGTGAGTCTCCGCTGCTGTTCAACATGAGCTCCGGCCGCTCGCCGCCGCGCGATGCGTTCACGGGTCTTTGTGTGTGTCCAGGTCCAGACTAAGTCCGTCTCTCAGTGTGTGGAGTTTTACTACCTGTGGAAGAAGAAGCTGAGTCTGAGCGCGAGGACCCCGGCTGGACTGACCGTCACTCTGCCCGACGCAAACGTAAGAAACTGTTCAGATTTGAGGGAAAATGTCCCAGAATGCACTTCACTTCAACCAGGGGCAATGGCAAAGGATCATTATAATCCTCACTCGACAAACTGTCGTCAAACGTAGATTAAAGAGTCTTTTTAGGCCAATTAGAGTCTGAATAAAATAAAACAACGTGTCCTCGAAACACTTTGATGTTGCTGTCACAAGAAATGAGGAATACTTCTAAAATACTACGAATTAAAGGGTAAAAAGGAGAAAAAATGTGGCTGAAGAAAAACAGACAAACAAGATTCACATCTGTCACTTCAGTAAGTAAAAGTAGAAGTACTACGGTGTAGAAATACTCTGTTAGAAGTAAAAGTCCTCAATTCCAAATGTTCAAAATTCAAAAATACATAATTACGACATCAAAATACACTTTAAGTACCAAAATTAAAAGTACTTGAGATGCAGAATGAGCCCTTTCAGAATATACTCCTGAAGCATTCATGTGTCCTGTGTGAAGGCACAATAGAATGGAAATACTCCAGTAAAGTACAAGTACAATACTCATTTCTGAGAAGCTGACGTGTGGACATGAGGACATCAGACAGCGTGAGGTCCCTCACGTTGAGGTGAATCTACCTGCACGACACGTCAGGCGCCTGCTGCCCTTTTTTCTGCCTGGCTTTAAAGACACAAACACAAAAAAATCCTCACGTGAGTTCTACTGGAAATATTTAAGACACACGGAGTCCTTTCAGAGCCTCTCATGAGCGTCTGACGAGCAGTCAAAGCGTGAAGTGCTGACACAGTTTGGCTTCCAGTCATCGGGCGGTTCAGAGTTTCGGGTCAGTCACTTCAGTCTCTGCAAACACAAACGAAACTAAAGGCTGAATGAATAAAAACCACTGAAACCAAATTCCTGTTATCGGTCCACACACTCCGAAACACACCCACACAACACACGCTTCCTGTCAGAGGCGTCAGGCTTCTGCGCAGGCTGTGACTTCACATTTCAAATAGCCGGCGCACGTGTGTGTGTGTGTGTGTGTGTGTGTGTGTGTGTGTGTGTGTGTGTGGTCAGACCCCGGTGAGTCAATTTAAATTTTCCATCAGTGTGGTTTGGATTCATTTGATCAATGATTTCCACCAGCTTTGTCTGTTTGCTCACTTCTTGATTCTGTCAGATTCGTTCAGTCACACGTGCTGATTGATGTTTTACACATCAGACGTCAAACACACCGCCCGTTTCATGTGTTTTACAAGTCACAAGTCTTAAGTCCCAAGTCAAGACCAACAAGTCCCCAAGAGCGGAGGCTGTTACCGCAGTGGATTAATGACCCTGGTTTCAGTATGAGAGTCAAGGATCAAGTAAAAACCACACGTCCAGAGACAAGTCCCAACTCAAGTGCCAAACCAGAACTAACAAGACTCAGGTTAGGACCAAAAATTCCCAAGCGAAGACAAACAAGTCCGGAGGCAAATCACAAGCCAAGACCAAGACGTCCCGAGTAAATTCAAAACTCAAGTCTCAGGTCCAACTCCAAACCAAGACCAGCAAATCCTAAGCCAAACCCCAACTTCACACCCAAAAGCCCAAGTCAGGTCACACATCAGACCCTGAGTCCAGACCAACAAGTCCCCAGGAGTGGAGGCTGTTGAAGGAGCAGATCAACGGTCGTGGTCTTGGTGTGACATGTTGAACCGTCACACATGGGTGTCCACATACTTTTGGCCAGTCATAATCGTTGGGAGGTGCTTTCATTTCAACTATTGATCTCATCCTTTCAAACCATCAGCAGTTTTTGTTCCCGAGCAGAGCGTTCAGTAACCGAGTCATTGACGAGTCACTGGTCATCGATCAATAATCTGATCAACCTTACGATGGCGTGTTTGTGTATTTATGGTGATTAAAAAGTGTTCATCTCTGTGTTTCTCCAAGGTCAAAGGTCGTCAAAGATCTCATGATGCATCGTGAACGACTGGACTGTCACCTGCTGGAGCGACACACTACTTAACCGCACGCACGCGCACACACAAACACACACACACACACACACACACACACAGATAAATGTTGTAATTAAGGCTTAAACAGCACAAACTGTTTGAATCCTTGACAGCTCGCTCACTTAATGCTTAAATGCTTCTTATCGTCACACATGTATTTATTTCCACTTTGCCTTCCTGATCTCAGAAGTCATGTCGTTGTACTGATAAAAATATCTTGAGATGAGCTGAAAATTAAAGGAAAACTCCACCACAAAACACCCGTGCCTCCACCTGGTCGACTGTGGTGTTTCTTTGCTGCACCTGTGACAGATGGTCCAATCACAGACGCTGATGTTTCCCAACAGTCCTGCACTATATTTTCAGTCATGGTGACATTTACACAGGAAGCAGTTGACGCCTCTCGTTGCGAAGCTTCGTTTTGGATGTGTTTTCTCTCAGACTGTGGTCAGAGAGCAGCTCAGGGCCTTCAGTCTGCAGCTCAGGTATGTTCAGATATTGTTTTTCTTCCTTAATCCTCTCTGCCGCCGTGTCTTTGTCCCTCCCTCTGGGTCTAAATGCTGAACAGAGCTTCACTTATTACAGCCTGAAAAGACGTCTGTCTGACCGCAGCTCTGCACATCCATATCAACACTGCATGGCCAAAAGTATGTGGACACCTGAACATCCAAGCACTTGTGATAGGTAGCTGAACGTGTGATTATAAAACCATCCAACCCAAACCAACATCGAACCGGATGATGAGGACTTCATTAGGTCAAATAAAACGCATTAAAATCTGAAAGTTTACGCTTGTTGACAGTTTTGAAAACTGGCTTCCTCCATGACATGTTCGTCTAGTTTTTGGTGTTGACTCAGCACCTCAGTGTTACAGTTTCAGTGTTTACTCTGTAAAACAAACAGGAGGAAAAAACTCCAACTGCTGCACAAAGTTCTGCTTCTGAGGTGAGTAAAACCTAAAAAACTGTAGTTAACTTCAACCAGGCAGCAACAAAAGCTCCACATTCTTCTTCTAATCCTGCTTTTAGTGTGTTTCATGTCAAAGCTCACAGCGTTTCCTGAGTCTGAAATCAGCTTCAGGCTACTAATAAAGTCTGACTCCTCCTTGCTCCAAAGGTCCTCTTGTCTGAAAACAGAGGAGAAAAAGAAGAAACTCAATCCGACAGACGAGGAACAACGAGGGATGGGAGCGCAGGAGAAGGAGGAGGACGCAGCTCCTTCGAAGGAGAAGAAGCAACAGAAAACCTCCAAAGAAGTTTATTTCTCCGTCCTGCCGGACAGATACGAACCTCTGATTGAGGAGGTGGAGGAGGAGGCTCCAGAGGAGAGGAGGAAGAGGAAGGAGGATAAGAAGAGGAAGAAGAAGCAGCGCTACAAGAAGTACAGGAAGGTAAGAAGTGATGACCTTTGACCTGACGGGGTGCTGTTGTGATAATGTTGTGATAATGTTGTGATAATGTTACTGCAACACTGTCTGTTGATAAACATTAACCAACGATCACGACTCGTCAATAAACACACAAATAAAACAGAAAACAAAGTTCATGTAGAAATAACACGACACTGTATCATGAAATAAGACACATTTAAAAAACTATTAAATAAAATTATCAAATATAAATAAAACTGAAAGTAATTTACAAATAAATATCTAAAAAATAAATATTTAATAATCATTACTACAGCTGGTGCTGATAATAACAGTAGTAAAATATTAAGCTCAACTTAAGTTTACATGTAATTCAACTGAAGACACAGTTAAAATTCAAAGCTTCTTTGAAAAAATATATCAAAGAAAACATAAATATCTGCGACGCATTAACACCTGAGTCCAACATAAAACTTGAGTTTGGCTCAATAAAACCGTCTTACCTGCACACTTCAGGTGAAGTCACAGCCTGCTGTTAAACATTGACAGAAGAGTGAGTCTGACCTTTGACCCCGACACACGTTTTCAACCTGACATGACAAAGAAAACAGCAAACAAGGCATTTTTTAGCAGAGGAGTTGGTGACAGGACCAGAAACTGACTTGATCTGCAGTGAAGTATATTAAAGTTTTCTGTAGTAAAGGTGGAATTTGAGGTGCTGTGGACATGGCAGTATTTTTAATGTGTTAACTCTACCACAAAGAGGACTGCATGCAGTTACCTGTCGTGGATTAAAGATCAGACATCAGACTCAACCAGGTGGTCAGACATGTATGAAGCTAAAGCCAAAGCTAACGCTAAAGCTAATAAGCTAATAAGCTAATTGACATGTTGATTCTTGTTTGTTTAATCTGTAAACAAACAGAAACATTCATGCTAACATAACATTCATGCTAACAGCTCTGTGAGGCTATAGCTAGCCACAGCTAAATGCTAACATACAGGAAGTGCAGCCGCTGAGGCTGAGTTTCAACCAAGCTGCGCTGGCGTGGCTAAAAACATGACGGTAAATGATGCGACGTGAACAACGCACTGAGGGAAAGTCACACTTAAACATATTCGTCGACAGTTAAAGGAATTGAACCTTTACATGTGTTTTTATCCCCTTTTTTCTGTCTGGCAGAACGTGGGGAAGGCGCTGCGTTTCAGCTGGCGCTGTCTGATGGCTGGTTTACAGAGCATGGCCGCCACGTACAGCACACCTGTCTCAGCCGTGTCCACAGTGATGACAGAAGTTCACCGATCCAACACCAGCAAAGCATGATGGGACACGGTCAGACAGGCCCCGAACACAGACCCTTCTTATCTGAGGGCCCCCCTGACCTGACGCCTCATCCATGATGTGACGATGGCCAGGAGCACTGCTTTTACTTTTATTTATAACAATGAAGGAATGTGATTTTAATGGATGGTGAAAGAAATACATGAAAGCTTAATGGAATTTTAAAAATGCAATTTCACCTGCAACAGATGTCTAAGAATAACTAAAGATCCTTCGTTAATCTGTGAAGAAAACAACTTTTCAGCTGGTTGAAATGAATGTCGTTGAGTTTACCTTTGTGTGTACTGTTCGTATCATGTTTTCATCATCTTTCGGATGACTTTTCATATGTGTACCATCATTTTATGTGCCTATTTTATATTTTTAATACATCACATATAATGTGTACAATCAACCTAAACTCCTTTGCTCTCAATGATTTTCAGAATCGTGTAGCTACTTCTGAAAACTTATATTTTCTTATACCTTTAATATTAAAACCTGTACTGGATTTTATCAAATAAATTCACCTTTAACCTGTAACCTGATTGGAATGTGTAAATCCTCCATGCCTTGTCTCTTCCCTTTCCTCTCCCTTGTCATTTCCCCCTTCCTTCCATCTTCTTGTCTTTTCTACCTGCATCTCTCTTTCCCACACCCTGTTTCCTTTTCCTCCTCCATCTCATCTTTCTTACTTCTTGGTTTCCTTCCTTACCAGCCACTTTCCTTCTCTTCCTCCTTTACTAATGCTATACCTCCTCTTATCCATCCTTATTTCCTTCTCTACCTCCTTCCATTCCTCCATCTTGACTTTTCTGCCTCCAGCTTTCATTTCTTACTTCACCCATTGCTTCCATGCCTTCTTCTTTCCTTCTCTGTGTCCTTGTTTCCTCTTCTTACTTCCTCCCCTTCCATTCTTTTTATGCCTTTTCCTTTCCTTCTATGATCTCTTCTTTTCTTATCTACCTCATCCTTCCTTTTCCTGCCTTCTCTTCCATGTTTCCTAGCTCCTCTTTGTGGAAGTGACGGACAGGCATCGACCTGCATTACGCGACATGGCCACAGGATGGCGCTGGATCGCTGCGCTGCAAACACTCCACTCCTTCCCCTCCTTAAAAGGGAAGAAAGGCGGGGGGAAACTTCCAGATGAAAGTTCACTATAAATTTGGACCCTCGCCCCCTCGTTTGTCTGTCCGGCAGGTTAAAAGCTATCCTGGTGACAGCAGCAGCTGTTCGGCCAGAGACTCAGGCAGACCCCACCGCACCGAGGCTTCTCACAAACACGGCAACAAAATGGAGAGCCCCTGAAACTTCGTCTGAAAACCAACTTTTACTTTCCCGCAGAACGTTAAAGAAATAACAGACTTGTACAGACCTGACGGGGGTAATGTCTCCACTGCAGCTGTCCGTCTACTGGCGCCTCTCCCTCGTCTTCTTCTTGACCCCTTTCCTCTTCTTTCTCGACATTTTCACGGCCGCCATCGTCGCGGCCACTTGTCACCACGGCAACAGCACGAGCGCCGGCACTTCGGAGGGTACTCTGCCACCGCACGGGGAGAGCAACCAATCATGGCGCGCCGAAGGTGAAGCCGATTGGTTAATGGAGAGCGGGAACCCAGACGTGAGTGAAGCTCACTGAAATAGTTTTCTACCACTTTCCCTGTAATATTTGAACGTTTATTTAGCCGTTTCTACAGTTAAAATTCAATTTATCAGAGTGTATTTGTGAGATATTTTCAAACAGTGATGCTAAAAACACATTACACAACTGTTGGCTGTACAGATTAACACAGTGTTAATGTACAACAAGAAGATGTTTTTGACTGGAGGAGGGGGGAACAGGTAGCCTAGCTCAGTGAAGAGAGAAAAATACACTTTCCAGCATCTCATGTCTGAACATACTGCATTTTGTTGGCTAACAAGCTAGTCGCCAGTTCAGATGGATCAGGACTGTTGATCGTACTTAAAAAGAAATTTAATTACATCACCCTGGACTCTGGGAAACTGCAATGTGCTTTTGAGGCTACACATTTTTTCGGGCATTCCATAACAATTAATCAAGAAAATAATCTGCAGATTTATCAATATTTGAAATAAGAAGATGCAGTTTCGTAGATTTGGTTGTTCGGTCACTGCACTCAAACAAAGGACTTCAGTGCTGAAAACTAATTTTCGCCTTTGAAGCAAGGCGTAATTAGTTTATTTGCATGTGATTTTCCTTGTGTTCAAATCTGTTTTTCAGGCCTTAATTATATTGTGCTCACATGGTGCATATATTCCAAATAAAGTTATGGTGGATCAAATTACGTAGTATTATTCCAACGCAGACGTACTGATTCCCTGCCATGAAATGAAGCTGACAGCTGTTTTGTCTGCACTTGGTGGGAACTCAGAGGTCACCGGGTCTAATCCACGGACATGTTTTTGGGATACACGTGTTTTGGGGTAGCACTTTGTCTTTCGTAATTTATCTTTGTGTGTTTGTCTTCGTGTGTGTGTGTCAGTCAGCGTGTGGTTGGACAGGCTGGTTGTCCTACGGTCAGACTTTCTTCATGGTCGGGATGCTGCTGGGATCTCTGGTTGGAGGAGCATTATCGGACCGGTAAAACACAAACACTCATATAATCCACAATGTTTTGTGACTTAAGCTGCTTCAATGTGCTCCTGCGCTACCGTGTTCTGTCTGATTGTACAGGTATGGGAAGCGTCCTGTGTTACTGGTGTGTTTGTGCCTGCACGCTGTGAGCGGCCTCGTGCCTGTCGTCCTTCCTCAACCGTTCCTCTTCCTCGCTGTTCGCTGCCTGACGGGCATCTGCTGCTGCTGCATCAACATCTGCTCCTTCAGTCTGGGTAACAGCACACAGACAGTCTTTAGTGACTTGTGGTTGACTGGTTGTCAAATGAGCTTTATTGGACCGTGGTGGGACGCACTCACACACATGGCTGATAAAGAGCACGTGTCCCAGATAAAGTCAAGCCAGCCAGGCTGAGTGCTAATGAAGCACGGCAGCTTCCAGCAGCTTTCTGACCTCTGACCACTTCTGAGCTCTGGATGGAGGAGACATTTTTGAAAAGACTGAAAGAATCAGTGGGAACAGTGGGTTCATTACAGCTCACAGTATATCAGGAGAGGACAGCATAGAGTTTGTCCTGAGGGTGGGGGAGAGGAAAGGTCAGCAGGTCATTAAAATATATAAGGTCTTCTGGGAAGCAGGAATGTGATCAAGGGAGGTCTTCACCTGTCCACTTGTTTGCGAGTATCTTAGATACGCATTTTTACTGACTGCATACTGAGTCAGTCTACTCAGGTCTGGACGGGTCCTGCAGTTTTGTTGCAGGTCTCAGGTCTGTGTGCTTTCATACTTGAGTGGATCCAAGTGGACTCTGAGTAAAACCCTAATTATGTGGTGCGTCATCGTCATGATCACAGGAGAAAAATGTGTTTTTGAAGTACATGAAACATGACATGAGCTGCTGCCCTTTTCATAACCGGTTAATGCCATACTTTGTGTAGCTGAACTTTCTCTGTTTGGGTCTGTTCAGGTCCACTGCACCCTGGCCCAGGTTATCCTCGGGTTTATTTAGATTAGGACTTCCACAGGTCTGTTTCGGATTAGGACATACAGTCTTCAGTAAATTTCACAGTATTTTGTCCAGCAGTTGTCAGAGTTTTCGTGGTCTCGCAATCAGTGACTGTTACGTTGGGTTCAGACTACACACAGTGTCAGATTAGACAACTGTGGAGCCATAAAACCTGACAGACTGCACGTTGGCCCCCTGACCAATCATAGCTTTCCACCTTTCATGACCATGTGATGTAATTTGGACGGAGGTGTTGAGGAGTAGCAATGTGACTAAACATGTTGTCTGAAGTGGTGTGTCTGATAGTGGCTGTGTTGGGTTTGAAAAAGCCTTCTGTGCCACCAACAACATCTTGCTCTTTCACTTCACCGTGTTTACAGTTGAGTGCTCTGCGCTCCTATTGGTCAACGTCACCAACAAGTCATGGAATTGGCCCCACTCCGCCAGAGAAGAATTCCTCTCGTATTTTTGTTAGGACGTCGTGTGGTGTCCCACGTGAAGAGTTAGTCCACAAGGAAATCTGCAATGGTCGCACCCGACATCCTCCGCCTGTCGGGTCGGGATGTTATCAGGCTGATATCGTGAGTCTGATACTCTACATGTCAGATGATAAGAAACAAGAAAGTGGTGAGAAGTGTCAAACATATGATGTTTGCAGTAATTTAGAAACAGCAGCTTCATGACGCTGAGACGTTCCTCTGGCTTTCCCTAAAAGAAGCTGATTTTGACTATCTGCCCAGGAACTGATCGTGGACTTGACAGGACAAATCATGGGACTGCACATACAAAATGTTGACAATGATAAAAGGATAGCCTGTTGGAGGGCCGAGTGGCAGCCTAGAACATGATTCCTGCAGCTACCTAACTGTCAGAGGTTTGGAGTCCAGGCCTCCAACTTTCACCAGGTCTGTGGTGGTGGACGACGATGAGTCCACAGAACTGGATCTGGACTCTTTCGAGCAACAGATGATCGCTTTCTTTGACAGCAAAGGTGCATCCATGGACAGCAACGATGCTGAGGCATGTCAACCCCCCCAAAAAAACAAACGTACTGCTCAGGCTGACAGCACAAAGACAACCTGACAGACAGACATGTTTCCTGAGGAAACATTACAGGAGCCAATCAACACAGACGACAAACGGCAAGGTGTTCATAAGACCGAATGGTTCACCAGAGGAGGTAAAGGTGCTGGTCAACAGGGAAATTACACAACTGGACAAGTATAAGCGATGGCATCCCCTGGCTGAACAACAGCCAAGGTCATGAAACGGTCGCCTGTGCTTCGGTAAACTCCTGACAGCTCACTGAGAGCATAAAACGTGACTGAGGTTAAATTCATAACAATGATTGGCCGTCGTCAATCATTTCCTCCACTAACTCGATCATCAGCTGAAAGTTCTTCATGGTTCGACCTCAAAATAAGACTTTAAAAATAAGACTTGAAGATCGACCGGCTTTCTAAAAACTGTCCTTACGTGAAAAGCTGATGAAGTCTGCAGTCAACACCGGTATTGATCATATTTCAGGTTTTAGTATATGTGGAATGTGCAGGTTTGTCATCAGGCTCTAAGATGGTGCTCATGTCCCTGGTGTGGGATCAATAAAGTTTTATGTTTTCGCAATTATTTTAACAACATTTTCATGGAAATATTCTGCTTTGTTCCATCGTCTGTTTTGGTCGATGTCGTCGGGTCACACCTGGACTCCTGATGTTGTTTTATGAGTTATTTCAGTTCTGATCTTTATGGTCGACTTGTCCTTCATTTTGTGGTCTTGTATTGATGCAGTTTTTTGTTGTTGTGCTCATGACGTGTGCAGGTAGACCAGCGAGTAATCACCTGTGTGTGTTCTTGTGTTTGTGTTGCAGCAGTGGAGTGGACCCTCCCTGCTGCTCGCCTCTGGCCGCCGGCCTTCCTGCCTTTCTGCTTCAGCCTGGGGACGATGGGTGGAGCTCCGCTGGCCTGGCTCAGCCCCACCTGGAGACAGCTTCACCTGTCGCTGGCTCTGCCTCATCTCCTCTGTCTGCCGCTCTATTTGTAGGTGCACACACACCTGTCTACCTGTCCTGCTGAGTCTTTTTTAAATGTTTTTTCTCTGTCTCTGAAGTTCAATCCCAGAGTCTCCTCGCTGGCTGCTGTTAAAAAGGAGGACTGATACTCTGGACCGTTACTGCAGCAACAGCCCTGCAGACAAACACTGTCTTGACCTGGTAAACACACAAACACTCAGTTACAGTTGACGTGATATTCTAGAGTTTTCTGATTGTCAACAAATCCCATAAAAAGACTCAAACCAACTCATTGCTCATTAACACGTTGTGTGTGTGCGTCGCAGGCTGAGGCATCTTCTTCCTCTGAGCCATAGAGCTCCATGAAACACCTTCCTTCATCACCATCAACACACACACTAGTTTATTCTGACCTGCGTGTCCTTACCTTTGTCCTACATCATCTGTGTCTCTTTGTCGTGCTAATAGTTATCCTGACTGTCACTCTTCGTCAATGAGTTAACTCCGTGTGTGTGTGTGTGTGTTTCTGTGGAGCTGCTGGAGTCAGCCTGGTCTGACTTGCAGAAAGCCAATGAGGCGCACAAGGAACCGCCCCCTGGAGGCCACGCCCCCAGTGACATCATTCACCTCAGACACCCGACCGTCCTGCTGCGGCTGTTTATCATGAGCTACCTGAGGTACCACACTAATATTAAGAGCTCCAGGACAGAGTATCAGGGCCACTGTTCTAATACAGAGAAAAAGATATATTATATGTTATCTGGAGAGTAAAATTATAATATTTCAACAAAAAAAATCTTATTTCCCAATTTAACTTGTGATTTTTTGAGAATGAAGCCATAATTTCACAAAAGTGAATTTGCGCTATTTTCTGAATAAAGTTGTAATACTCAAAAATTAATTCAAAATATACTATTTTCACAATTAAGTTGAAATATTTGAAGAATGAAGTTGTGATTTTTTTGCTCTTCTAGCTAATCATCCTATTCAGATAATATACAAAAACTTGAAAATGATCATTACTCCTGTAATATTTTAGTTACGTATGATGGCAAAGTAAAAAAGTACTTTGAAATTACTTTTAAAACAATTACTGAAATGTGTCACTGTGAAGTGTTGACGCATTTCATCCAGCGTTACTTCAAGTTTTACTTCCTGAATTACAAATTATATTTACCTCACAGAGTGATATGATCCCCCTCCCATCATGCAGTGCAGCGTCGGCGCTGACGTACTACGGCATCTGTATGAACATCGGCTCATTTGGTGTCGGCGTCTACTCCGCCCAGTTCTTCTCCGGCCTATCAGAGGCTCCATGCCTGCTCGTCCCATTGGCTCGCCTGGGACGCCGGCCCCTCAGCATGATCGCTCAGTTCCTGAGTGGAGCGGCCTGCTTCCTGTCGTTACTGCTATCCAAATACAACGGTGAAGTATCTGTGTGATCAGCCGTCAATACTACAAATTACAAAGCTTTGTCGTACTGGAGCAGCTAGTTAGTTACACTTAAACTAGGCCCTAAACATCATTTTACACATTATTATGACCCTTTTAACGTGCTTTTAGGTTGTATCCAGAGCTGAAGGTAAGATGCTTCAAAAAGGCCACATTTCAGACCACAACAGTGTCAAAAGGTTTTAGGGGCATACAGTCGTATCGTCAGCATAAATGCGGATACTTCTTAGCTTTAGTACATGAATACACTCTGTCTGCCCGTGAAGCTCTGGACTAAACCGTCTCTGAGAAACAAAGAAGGATCCTATGTTATTGATCAGTAATCATTTCATAATCTTTATCGTGCGTGCAGGTGAGCCGGTCCTGGTGATGAGTCTGGCTCTGCTGGGGAAACTGTGCATCCTGGCCGCCATCTTCATCTCCATACTGTACGGCATTGAGCTGTTCCCCACCGTGGTCAGGTACACGCTAACACACACACTCACACACACACGCACGCTCAGAGGTTTACCTGGCTGTGTATGATGTTAACCACATCATTATAATCCAGACAGCGGTGCGTGTCCATGGTCAACTTGTCTTTCCGGCTCGGCTGTCTGGTCAACTCCCTCGTCCCTTCCAACCCAAACGGGGCAATCTCATTTGCTGCCATGGTTGTGTACAGCAGTGGACCAATCTTAAGCTGCGGGCTGTGCCTGCTGCTGCCGGAGACCAGCGGCGTCCCGCTTCCTGATTCGGTGGAGGACTGTGACAGGCAGCCTCGGCCCCGCCCGCCCAGCATAAGCGCCCTCTGGAGGAGACGGTGAGGCTTCGTTCACCTCAGCTGCAGCGTGCACGCCGACATGCGCTGTCATCTTTAACACTAAAGGCAGAGAGCAGGCGGTTTTAGTCACATGACAACGTGCTTACTAAAAATATTAAAATGGAAACTCCCCAAATTTAGATGTTTTTTACAACACTGAGCTACTTTCAAACAGTCTGCTCAGATTTATATGAAGTCTTCTATCTGAGCGTTTGCCTTCAGAATTAACATTTCATCTCAGAACTCAAAACTTTTTTACTTGCTGTTGTTATTGACAGTTTTTAACCAGAGTGCTCTTTTCGTTTGTATCAGGGTAAAGATCAGTAAAGCTCAGAGTGCTTTCCTCTGAGTGCTGGCTTTCAAAAACCGCCGCAGACTCGACAAATTCAGAACTATTACGCAACAACACACAGCACGTGGAGCTGCTGCTCAGACTGCTTCTGCCAGAGGTGTTGAGTCACGTTGCAGCCTGAAATTCCAATTAATGTTTAAACAGCACAAAGTCACAGATTCATTTTCATAAACTAAAGATCAACTACGTTTAAAATCTCTGCAAGAAAGAAAATGAATCAACATCACACACACATTAACAGCTGCAGAGTGAACCATTTTGTTGATTTACTGTGTGTATGTGTGTGTGTGTGTGTGTGTGTGTGTGTGTGTGTGTGTGTGTGTGTGTGTATTTTCAGGAAGCTGGTGAGCAACCAAAGCAGGAAAACTGAGATCCTCCCTGCAGAGAAAGAGGACACGCACACACCGAACACACACACAGCGCTGATGCCAACACACTCGGTCTGAGTCAGCTTGTCTTTACGGTCATGAAGAGTTTTCACTTTTGTTTCTGTTTAGTTCTGATTTTAATTTAATGACCAAAGAAGTGAGAGAGCAGAGAGCCACCAGAGCTGAGAGGAGGAGGAGGAGGCGGAGGAGGAGGAGAAGGAGGAGGAGAGCACACCTGCTGCAGGAGGTGGTGGTGGTGTGATGTGACTGGCTTTCCGAGGCTGGAGCGGACGTTTGAGTTTTATTCTCATGTTGTTGTTTTTGTATCACTTTGTTCATTTTTCTTCTCTGTGAAAATAAACTGGACATCATTGATCAGAGTTCAAGAAGTATTCATGTACTTTACTGAGTAATACCACAATGGAAACACGCTGAAGTAAAACAAGAGTTTACAGACATGCTAAAAAAGCTAAAAGCTAACAGCAGCGTTCACCATCTTAGCTTTGAGTGTTAGCATGCTAACAGTTGTTGACCCTGAGGGGAACGTGAGCGTCTGAACGTTCATCACAGTCCATCCAGCAGCTTCGAGGTGTTTCAGTCTCAACGAAGCGGTGGACCGACAGGCTTCCATCCACAGAGCCACGCTGCTAACAGCTTAACTCTCAGCTGAACTACTTCAGAGCTGCTGCGGTAGGAAACGTAACAATCAAGTAAAGTACAAGTACCTCAAAACTGTACAGGACTTGTGTAAATGTGCTTTATTACTTTGGAGTACTGCTAATCAAACACGTTTGAAGCTTCAGGCAGGTTTTCTTTGTACATTTGAATGAACAAAATGAGTTGAATGAATAAAAATGCATTTTTAATGGTGAACGTCTGCTTTTTCATATTCCATTCTTAAAGGTACAGCACCACCCGCAGGACAAAAGAGGAGCTGCAGCCTTTAAAATCTGTATTTGAATCAGACAGAGGACGAATGCTTCACTGTTTTTGACACTTTATGGACATCTCACAGACACTTCATGAATACTGTAAGTTTATAATTGGACCAGACAACGTTTAGGTTTGCTGTCTTTTTATTTTAAATATCTTTCCGTATTTTTAAATCTTGCCCAGATGTTTGGACTTTCTTACACAAAATGGAAGAAATAAGCAGGAATATCAGCAAAGCTGTTATAAATGAGTTTTATTTATGATCCTCATACAATCTCTAAAACCAGCTGACAGAAACACCTGCTGTCACCTTAAAAAGCCCTCATCATTATATATAAACTAAACAGTTTGTGAAGGTGGAGGCAGTAACAGATCCCACACGTGAAGCTTTAAATACTGTTTGATATGAAAACACCACGAAAAAGTAAATCTCTACCTGAAAGTTTAATATTACTTGTAAAATTCTATTGAAGTTCCCTTTTCAAAGCAGAAACAACGTCCAAGATGACTGAAAGTGTTTGAGTGAAGACTACAAACAGGATGCGAACAGAAAACCAATGTTTTGATCAGGTGACCGTCACCTGCACAACGACCAGCTGAATAAAGACGAGGAAGGAACACAAAGTGCTGGGATGTCGGTGGGTGTGGAGATGAAAAGAAAAGCTGAAATATTAAAGTGGAAAAGACTTTTTGTGTTTTTTGGTGCCTGACCGAAACTTTTAAAAAGTACTTTGTGCTTTATTATGTTTTTTTAATTGCTACACAAACCAATAAAGATGTAATCCAAACTCTCACTCACATTCTTCTTCATCTTGAGTTTCTCATTTGTCCTCAGTTACGTTCCGATCATGAAAAACAAACCTGTGACTGTTTCCGTAAAGCTTCCTGGTTCAGTCCAGATGAATTCTGGGTAAGCGTTTGTGTTGTGTTGCGTCAGCTGAACATATCAAATGTGGCGTTCTGAATGATAAGTTAATAACTTCAGGTCAGATTTTCACGTTTGAGATCAAACTTTTGGAGTTTTTGCTTGAAAAAACGATTTAAACGACTGTTTCTCGAAATAGTTGCTGATTAATCATCTTTCCATCAATTCGTTATTCGACATATCACTGCAGCTCTGACGTGTTCCCCAAGACGTCAAACATTTGTTTGCTTGACCCCTCCTGCTCCCCGTAGAACCTGCTGTCTTGCTGCGGTTGCGTCTGACCACCAGGGGGCGGCGGTCAGTACGAGACGAAGTTGGCGGGGAAGATCCCGACCCGCCCGTCGGCCAGCTGTCCCTCCCACCAGTCGTACTGGGAGTCGGTCTTGGTGATGACGGTGATGCGGTCGCCGGGGACAAAGCTCAGGTCGCCGGCCTGCTGACCTGTGAACGGGTGGGTCGCTGTGACGACCAGCTGCCCGCTAGCTCCGCCCACTGACGGTCTTCCAGCTACAGGAGAAGAAGAACGTTGTTTTAACGAATCCACCATCAATTATATTCGTGTACAGGAATCGTTGAGTATTTTAAGAAATCGCTTCTGCTGGAGACACCAGACAAAACTGATCATGACTTTTTATTGATTAGCCAATTATGTCCCTGATTGATCAGTTTGTCAATCAAATAGTGAGAAATACGTATTCTAATCTCCCACAACCCCTCGGCGATGCATTCATGCCATAACGTTCAATGTTCACTACTTTTACCAGAAAAATGACTCAAATATTCACTTCCTGTTGACGCTTTGTTGCAGCTGTACAATCACTGCTAGCTTAGCTTAGCACAAAGACTGGAAACAGGTGGGTGCAGCGAGCTTTTGGCTTATGCTTTACGTTTAATACTTCAAGCACTTTTTTCCTGTATGTACTTCTTTTACTTCAGTAACAGTTTAAATGCAGGACTTTTACGTGTAGCAGTGTTTGTTCGTGTGATATCAGTACTTTTACTGAAGTATCTGAGTGCCTCCTTCAGCACTGGTACGTGTTTAATGAAGTTTTCTCTGAAGTACTCTCAGCTCTGTGCTACTCATCCGTGTCGTGTCGTACCGCAGATTTGTGATTTTCTGGAGGCAAACTGACCTGAATCAGAAAGAAATCTCAGCAATGAACGAATGAACGAGTCGAGAGCTGAACGAATCACAGGGAATTAATCAGCTACTGATCGATAATCAATTCATTTACAGTGTGACAATTTTCATCTTTTCTCTGTTTTATGTCCTGTGAACTGAATATCTCTGAGTTTTGGACTGTTGTAGACGTAACCGTTTTATATTTCATATTATTTATAAGATTAACTGAAAAAACAAACACTGGATTAATCGATGATGAAGATCGATCAATCTTAATCAGTCTCCAGGTGTGTATATCTAAAGTAAAACTTCACTCTGCAGGTCGCTCTGGTGTCTGTCTGCAGGTTGAGTCTGTGACCACTAGAGGGAAGCGCAGCCCCAAAGCTGAGTGCACACAAACACTCCTTAGACTGCAGGTTTGTGTGTTTCAGTGAAAACAGGCCGTTTCTAAGGCGTTAATGTGCAGCTCACACGCACTCGGCTAACAGCAGCATTATTGATGAGTGCTGTGTATTGATACTGGCTGGTTCATGAAGGTCGTGAGTTAATAACAGACAGAGTACACACATCTTCACTTCCATCCTCTGCCAAGTGCGTGTGTTGTGGTGAGCTACTGTAGGAATGAAAACAGTGATCTCTCATCATCTGTCAAAGACGGCATTGAAAGAAAGATGGAGGAAGAGAAGGAATGAAGGAAATAAAAAAGGAAAGGGGGTGGAGGAGTCAGAAGGAAAGAAGTGGGTAAGGAAGAAAGGGAGGCATGGTGAAGGAAAGAGGAAAGGAGGCAATGAAAGACAACAAGAGGCAGAGAAGGAAAGGAAGGAGGTGAAGAAGGACACAGAATAATAACAAGAGAAAAGGAAATGTGTGAAGGAAAGGAGAGGAGAAAGAAAGATTGAGGGAAAGAAAGACAAGAAGAGGTCTAAAAGAAAAGGAGGGAAGAGGAAGTGAAGAAGGAAAGAAAGATGTAAAGTGGGTAGCAGAGAGGAAGAGGAAGGGCCATCAGAGGAAGAGAGAAGGGAAGGGAAGGAAAGGAGGAGGAAAATAAGAGTATGCAGAGGTGAAAGAAAAATATGGGGTAGGAAAGGAAAAGATGTAGTGTAGGAAAGAAGGTGGAGGGGAAAGAAAAGACAAGGTGAAGAAGGAAAGAAGAAAATGAAGCACAGCGAATGAAAATAGAAGGTAGTGAAGGAAAGAAGGGGTAAAGAAGGAAAAGATGGAGTAGAGAAGGAAAGGAAGGGAAATGGAGAAGGAAAGATTGAGGTTAAGAAAGACCAGAGGAGGTAAAGAAAGAAAGAAAGAAAGAAAGAAAGAAAGAAAGAGAGTGTAACAGAAGGATGTAAAAAACAAGGTGCAAGGGAAGGAGGTTGAGGAGAAGAAGAGAAGTGGGTAAGGAAGGACAGAAGACAGAAGGTGGCAACAGAAAGCAGGAAGAGAAGGAAAGGAGGAAGGAAGGAAGGAAACAAGGTTTGTAGGAAAAGACAGGAGGTGGTAGTGAAGGCACAGCTGTAACCAGATGGAGGAAGGTAGAACTCACCTGAGGTCTCAGATTTATAGACAGAGATGCTCGGGTAGAGGGCGTTTTTACTTCCTGTACACACATACGAACACATGCGCGCACGCGCGCACACACACACACACACACACACACACACACACACACAAAGACAGTCAGGTGAAATGCGTGCCCTGGGTTTCGCCTCTCAGGCTACAGGCAGACCCTCCTGGTCCTCATGTCAAACAGGTGAGACGCTGTCTGTCAGCGAGGCGTCACCTTTACTGGCCGCTGGCTGCTCGTAGCTGGTCGCTGCTCTCTGCTGAGGTGGAGCTGGAGGTCTGGAGGGAGGATGAGACGACTGGAGAGAGAGACAAAGGTACAAATCTCAATCAGGATGATGCATTCCTGAAGAAATGTGTGCGAGTTGAAGTAGAAAGTTGAAGAACAAGTCCAGCATACATGGGTTCCATCTTTGGAGTCACTTACCTTCGGACGCATGTTCTTGCTGGTCCAGTCAGCCGTGTAGGCCTCGGCGTAGGCGTCCAGGATGTGGTAGAGGTCGGAGCATTCCGACGGCGGGTACACGTCGCCGTTCAAGATGGCCGATGCACGGATGTCTTGGGAGTAGAACCTGCACCCACACGCACACAAACACTCACACATTCCATGTTCATGTTGACACAAACGACACGTTGAGTGAAGGTGGGCGCCGACGGCTGATGCGCGTACTTGCGGTTGGTTTCTTTGCGTTCGATCAGGTAGGATCCCTCCAGAGAAATACCTGCAAACAAACCTCGGGATCTGCAGTAGGTGAAGACCGCCGCGGTGCTGCGAAGAGCCACGTCCGCCTCCACATTCCTGGACGAGAGAAGACACAGGAAGAGACAGGAAGCCTGAAACTGAAACGAAGCTGCCGGCGTGGAGTCAGAAGGAAGTGAGCTGGCCAGACCTCTGCAGCTGCTCCTCGTCCCTGCTGCAGGCTACAGGCTAAAATAGCCGCTACTAGCTGAACACTAAACTAAACTAAACTAAACTAAACTAAACTAAACTACTAAACACATCTCCCAGGCAGCTGTCAGTGGTCAAGGTGCATTGTGGGTAAGGTGGGCACCAGGTTTTGAAAGGAAGACAAATGAACGTTTCACCACCCTGACCCTGGTTGCCATCCAGGCAAAGTCATTAGCTTCATGTCGCTAACAGGAGTCGACAGCTATTCCAGTGGCAACATTTACCTGCAAGTCAAGTACCTGGCCACGCCCACACACAGGTGCCAACGCACATGCACGCGCCAAAAACCTGTCGAACTGCCCTGAAACAACACTGACCTCCTTAATCTAAAATTAACCTCACACACACGAATCACATCCTCTAAAGTAAATCACACCTGCCGCACAGGTTCAACAGACGCTGAGTTCAAAACACAAACACAACAACTGTCATTAAACGTCTCGTAAATCTGCACGCAGAATAGAGCATTAAACCGTAAACTATAATTTACATCAAAAGTCACGATTAGAGGCAATTAAGAGACAGACAGACAGAGTGAGAGTGCAGGTGCTCACCTGCCCATGGGTCCCACAGCAACCGTGAAGTTCCCGCCCAGCGTCAGGTTCCCGCCCTTCGTGAACGCCTCGATGGCCCTCCGTTGGTTCAGGATGATCACCAGGTCTGACACCTGAGCGAGTCACACAAATAAACATTCATCCATTTCAGTTCTGTTGTTGCAGCGAGGTCGTTTGAGTGGGGGCAGGCTCTCTGCGCCGGTGCGTTCAAGGACCATCGGACACCTTAACTCTGACACCAACATTTGAAGGTTAAAGAACCTGCAGACTTTTGTCAGGACCTTCTGTGAACAGGCTGCAGGCAGGTGTCACTTCTTCACGCACAGACTGAAAGTGACTCATTTAGAATCTGAAACACGTTCATGGAGTTTGAAGTTTAAACACTTCAGTTAATCCAGTTTATACAGTAACACCAGTTTTAATATCATCATACACAGACGCACCTTTCTGTAATAATAGTATTTCACACTGTGTACTGTGACTCTATACGTGTGTCATCACTCACCTCCACCCCGATCTCGAAGCCTCCGCCCAGACCAGCGATGCCGATGGCAGACGGTGCCGACCAGCCTGAACACACACACACACACACACACACACACACACACACACGCGCACACACACACACACACACACACACACACGCACACACACCTGTGCATTTTATTCCACTTTATTTTGATAGAATTTCTAATTGCCTGTTTCTAATTTGCCTTGTTGCACTTTATAACTTTGCTCTGAAAAGTGTGATTTGAATAAGGGCTGAAAACCACTTCCAAAAGTTCATCTATGTTTGTTTTATTTCCACATGTTTTCTCTAAATAAGTTGAACATGAATCAGATATCAGGCCACAAAGGGCACAGCTGTTTGTGGAACACTGACCATGAACATGTGGTCAGTGTTCCACAAACCTCCGTTCTTGGCATGACACTATCAGCATGCTGCCTGATCTACCAACTAAAGTCAAAGATGAAACCTCTTCTTCAACTGTTTAAGCAAGTTTAATGTATTATTTTTGTTATGCGCAGTTTTGGAGGGGATCCCCATTCGGAAAGGTCAAGCGATGCAAATTTCAAAGCTTTAGAAATTCTCCAATTCCTTAAATCTTGTTTAACAATCAGCAGCTTTGGGCGCTGCTCAGCACTCTGAAAAATTACATTAATTGATGGCCACAAGGCAGCAGAAGGCTGTCAGAGGACAGCAAAGTGCTTTCATGGAGCTGTTTCCTCAGTTTGTAATGAAATTAAGCAGCAGTTAGCGGGAACAGAGGAGGTCAAGAAAACCTTCAGAGGGACCTGCTCGTAGGATTGTCAGGAGGACAAATCAAACCCTCCTGTTTGAGCGGACAGACCTTCTGCCAAGCGTGGCAGGGGATCCATCCATCCAAGATGAAAAGAGGATGACAACAATGATCCTGAACACACCTCAAAATCCACAATGAACTACCTGAAGAGGACCGGCTGAAGGTCCCCTGATGTGACCATCATCGACAATCTGTGGACAGACATCAGAAGACCAGAACACACAAGACGACCCACGAATCTGACCGAAGCAGAGGCCTTTGGAAAATCCCTCAAACAAAAACCACAAGAATCCTAATTGGCATCACAAAGCTGTGATGCCTCCCACGGGGGGTGTTACTAAGCACTGACCATGCAGGGGGCCAAATGTTTGCTTCTGGCCCTGTTACTATGATTAAATGGGAAAAGACCGAAATAAAAAGCAATCGCACTTGAAAAATCAAAGAATCACATGTGACTTGATGGAAATCAGGGGATCTTTTACTCCATCATTAAAACATCAAGCATTTTATAGAGCTACAATTTGCCAAGACAGCTTGAGATTTACAAGAAACGAAGTTCAGAGTTATTAAATCTAGCATGTTTGACCTCCACCTTCACTCCATGTTTCCCTCTCCACCTCTATTTCCGTCCTGTTATCAGGCTCTGGAGCAAAGCCACAGGCTGGATGATTAATATCACTGCGGAGTGCCTTGAGTCACTCTGATGAAATGCGGAAGATTAAAATCAAGAATTCATTGTGGTAGTTTGTATTGGCGCCAGTGTTTGGAGATTTGGTTGAACGACTCTTATTAGCTGAAAATCCAACCACCAAAAAGGCCTGCAGAGGAGGCGAGACGCAGCCGCAGCTCAGCTCGATCCGTGTGACCCTCGGCGGACTTTTGGCAGGATGACAAACTTCGACATCTGCCACCGAAATACCAGAGCCGCAACCGCTGGACAAGAAATTAACATCCATAACGCATCAGATGACTGCACGCCACTGCGCCCAGCGCTACAGGCACATTTGAGGATGTTTGTTTGTACCCAAGGCAATACGAAGCATCCCAAAAAATAAAAAAACAAGAAGGAAAAACCTGAAAAAGAAGCCAAATCCCTGCCCGATGCTGACCTCTGACCCCCCTGGAGAGGGTCAACAGCGCTTAGCAGAGTTCTGTGCTGTTTCTGTGCCTTACGTCTGTCGGACAGCCTGGCGATGACGATGCCGCTGCCTCCTCTGGCTGTGATCATGAAGCCGGCCTTGATGACGGAGATGATGGCGAGACCCTCCGCCTTCGCTATCACATGAGCTGAAACACACACACAGGTTTCTACACCAATAAACGTACACAGGAACATATTTCATCAAACTGAAGGCTGACATCAGCAGGCTGAGATGCTCACAACGACGACGCTCACAGGCTGACGTTTAGCCGGCAAAATGTTCACCACGTTCAGCGTCTCAGTTTATGTTAGCATGCTAACATTAGCTGATTAGCAGTAAACACAAAGTTAATTCAAGAAGCATTCATGTGCTTTACTTACTAATACGTAAAAGTCAAAGTTCAACTGAAGTACTGGTGTGTATAAATATACACACTTCAACGCACGTCATCACAGTTTATGCCCTTCCTTTCTACCCTCCGGCCCATCGTCTTCCTCAGACAGACGGCGTGATGAAGGACAGGGCGGTTGGACGTCTTGTTTACCGGGGATGAGTTTGTCCGGTCCGTTCCTGTTGGAGATTTCGGTGAAGTCTCTCAGGATCTTGGCGGCTTTCTTGGCCTCTGACCTCAGATTGGACGGGATGGGGTTACTCACTGCAAACACACAAACACGCACTTGGTTAAAACATCATCAGCTCATTCAGAGCTGCTCCCAAAGCTTCTCCACTTCAAACCGTCCTGTCAGATTTTAGCCTCGTCCAGTTCACGAGACGTCTTCAGACGTCTCGTTCTGTTGGACCAACAGTTCAAAACCCAAACGGATTCAGTTTACTGTGATGGTGAACAGAGAAAACCAGCAGATATTCACATTTAAAGCCTTCATCTGGATCATCTGCGAACTGGTTGCAGGTCAGTTGCTTTTGCTTTTGTCACTTCTTCATGCACAGACTGAGAGTCGTGTATCTAAACCACAAACACATGTTTCTATTCAGTTAGTCCTCCCTCTCTCTGAAGCGCTCTTGGATCATGGGCGTCAGTGTGTCCTCTGTGCTGTAGCTGGTGGGCGAGGTGGGGCTGTAGATGTGCTCCTGGTGCTGAAGGAGCGCTTTGTTAGCGTGTTGTAGCTCAGCTGAGGATGGGGCGCTGGGGCTGCCGTGTGCTGTTGTGTCATGTGTTAGGAATGTGCTGGATGCAGCAGCAGCATGCTGGCAGACTGTTTGAAGCTCTGACAGCAGAAACAGGAACCCAAAGGCTCACTGGTGCCAAAGCAGCTGCTAACATGGGTGCTAACATCAAATATCACTGAACACAAAGTACAGCTGAGGCTTATGGGAACATTGTTCGTGTTGCAGGTATTTGCTCATTAACCAAAGTAATGGACACATTAAAAATAAGACAAAAAGCCAACTCGGGTTCAGACACCACAGGTCTGTGAACAGCAGACCTGCTCCAAAATCCACGCTACAAAAGCTTTAGTCATCTTTAATACTGTAGTAGAGGAGGATCCAGTGGTCTAACAGGAAGTTCTAATGGTCTATGCAGCAGTTCAAGTCATCTTTGAGGCGGTTCCACTGATCTTCAACGATCTTTTCTTCCATGAGGAGTTCCTGGGGGTCTTTGAGGAACTTCTAATTGGCTAAGAGGAGCTTCTAGTTGTCTCTGAGGCGGTTCTGTTATTCTTTGAGGAGGTTCCAGTCGTCTTCTAACACTTTCTTGTCATGTTTCTGGTTCTGGTGATCTTTTAGGTTGTGGTCTTCTAATAGGAGGTTCCATTCACTTTCAGTTTGGTTCCCGTGACTGAGGAGGTTCTTGTGTTGTTGACGTCACGACGCCTCACTGTTTCACCCTCTCCCAATTACCTGCTAAATGACTAATTAACCAATCACAGGCCCTGAGCTCAAACTCAATCAGTGAGGAGCTAATTGACCATAATGAGGACTCATTAATGCTGACGAGCAACGAGCGATTCGCTGCAGCAGGAGCGTTTCCGTGCCGACAAGCGTGTGCAGTCCATCACACGTTAGTTCAACATCTTCTCCTGCATCGTTTCCACAAACAGACACAAAACATCAGTCTGATGAGTTCAAAGTCAAACACGAAGATGAGTTCAGCTCATAATTCAACATTTTTATTTTAACAAATTAAAAAATAGTCCATCTTAACCTCAACTCTCCTCAGTGGAACCGCTGCAACCTCCTTAAACAAGACCAGAACCTCCTCAGAAACCAGAAACCTGCAGAACCTCCTCAGAAACCAGCAGAACCCCTTCAGGACTACAGATGAGAAGGACCCTCACCTGTGGAACCACCAAGAACTGGCGGATCCTGTGAGACCGGATCACTGAGAGGGAGGGAGGGAGAGAGAGGCGGGGGGAGGGGGGGCGACAGGTAAACAGCCAGCTGAGCTCTCGAGCTCTCTAACACGTCAGTCTGTCCGCTTAATAAACTTACTTTTCTTCCTTTCTTCCTTCCCTCCTTTCTTCCTCCCTTCCTGTCTTCCTTCCCTCCTTTCTTCGCGCTGCTCTGGTCGTTTAAACCGCGGACAGGTGAGCCACACGAAGCCCTCTCCTCTCTTCGCTTCACTTCCGCCTCACCGTCTCGATTCTCCTGACAGACCGCGCGCTGCCGGAAACCGAAGACGGGTCACGTGAAAATAAATAACGTCGATAAAACGAGCCCACCTGGGCAGGTGAGGGCAGATGGGAGGAGTTAATTGGTGGTCTCGAGACGTCACGCAGAAACAGGTGCAACGAAACGTACTGACGGACTGTGTTGTCAGGGAGACCGGCGGCGCGCGGACAGCTCTGACAGACGCGTCCTGAACAGCTGGGCGCGTTCCCGACACCTGGGCTTTTCCCCCAGAGCTGGGTCTCCCAGGCAGAGGACACACCTGTCCACTGGTCCTTTCTCACTTCAGCAAACATCACGTCCACGAGGACAGACAGGTGAACTGAAGACGTCCCGTCTGTGAAGAACACAGGTGAGTCCTGAGCGTCGCTGTGGATTCAACAGCAATGTGACAGGATGACCGAAGCGATGGATGTGGGCTGCTTTTCACCACTGCTGCTACGCTCCTTCATGCTTCTGTGTGCATTGACACACACACATGTGTTAAATATCACATGTATGTTTAAAATCTGATTCTACTTGTTATCTTCTATTTGTTTGGAAATCCATTTTGGGGGAAAATAAGAGCGAATCGTATTTGTGGAGCGTGACCTTGATGAGATGTGTCTCAGAGATTCGTAATAAACTCAAACAAAACGTCCTTTCATCCGGTTACAATGCAACACAAACACAACACAAAGTGCGTGTTTCTGGCTCAGTGTGTCAGTTTCTGATGTCTGAATATTATTGGATGGATTTTCTCTGGGATCATGATGCTCTTTAAGTGGTAAATTTGTAAATTTTCTTTGGAGAGTTTACACAAACTTAAGTCTGCTTTTGAACAACAGCTGCCATTTCTTGAATAACACAGGAGTCATTTTAGTGATTCCATGTGAATGTTTTAGATTATTATTACATATTTAGATAAACATTCCCTCATGTCAACTGAACACATCTTTCACAAATGTCTTGTTTTAAAGAAGTTTGTCTTTTCAGCATCCTGCCATTGACGAGTCGTCGCCACAGGTAATAATGATGACGATGTTCAGCGGGTGTGAGTCTGCTCTCAGGTCAGTTCGGCTCATGTCTGTCCGCTCAGAGAGAGGCTGGAGACCTCACCATGTTTGGCCGTAGATGTGATGTTGTGCTGTATGATTAATCTCTCTGCAGGGAGATGCGGCGCTGTGCTCGGGGAGGTCGGAGAGTCGAGGGAACGGCTCTCTGACGCAGAGCACAAATGTCAAACAAGCACGATATTTGTTCTCCAGAATGTCACTCGATTAAAGTTTCACTGATGAGAGGAACTGCAGCGGCAGAGTCTGGGGAGAAGTTCAGCCCATAAAAACACTTTATTGACTCATAAATAAGAAGAACTGTGAAGTGGTCCTTCAGTGAAACACCTGCTGGAGCAGATCGATGTGGATTTAAAGGCCCTGAAGCTCACAGGTGTTCTCAGTCTGATTCATGGCTCCTTTACTCTGCGGCTTTGCGGAACCTGTTCAGGTGCCTTCGTTCTTCTCGCTGGTGATTTGATTTAATGTGATGAGATCAGGGCCTTTCCACACTGGAACTGAACAATCTGACTGGAATTACATCTGAGCTGTGTGATTCGTCCATCAGTCACAGCGCAGCTGACATTCAGCTGATGATGCCAGGAAGAAGAGCTGTGAAATCGGATTTGTCTCGGGAAGGCTTGGGGTTGGTCATCGCTTTGGGAAATGTCTGATCACATTAAGTTTCATTGCATCACATTTCGAGTATTTCGGCTTGGCAGTGGATCTCTGAGGATGATGTCCTCCAGGCTGATGGAGGGTCTTTCCGCTGTCAGTCTCATATATTCATGACTCTTTCTCCAAATGCAAAGGAGTAGAATTAAAAGTGTAAAGTAGCATAGATTAGAAATACTCAAGTAATGTACAAGTACCTCAGTGATAGTTGAGTGCGGCAGTGGAATGAAAGAAGGTACAACGCGGATTCTGCTGTGACGCTGTGAAAACAGCACAAAGACAATATATTTCAAGTCTGAGCTCATCAGCGAGCTGATCTTTGCACATATCTGCTCCTTCTGAATCTGATGCCGCTTCAAACAAGTCGGGACAGGAGCCACGAAAGAGACGTGGAACGCTCCAAAAACACCTGTTTGGAACATTCCACAGGTGAACAGGTTGGTTGGTAACAGGTGAGAGGATCACGATGAGGAGACAGCTCCTCGTCGTCCCAGCTTCTCTGGAATGGTGTTGGACCAAAAGCAGACGACTCGTTTGTCTTTGAACGTTCTTTGTCGTCCTTTTTCCCTCTTCATCTTTCTTTGCGTCTCTTCTTCCTCTCGTGTGTGTGTCTCTTTCATTCATCCCTCCTCTCGCTCTTTCAATAGCCTTCTGGATAAACAGCAGTCTCGCTGCAGCCATTTGTCTTCTTAATGTGTTTCCACTGTGTGTGTGTGTGTGTGTGTGTGTGTGTGTGTGTGTGTGTGTGTGTGTGTGTGTGTGTGTGTCGGGCCACCTGGCCTCCATAAACCACTTCAGGCCTCCCAGTCCTCTTCTTCTCGAGTCCTCCTCAGAATCCTCCACGATGAGTCCTTTTTCAGGTCTTGCTGTCTGCTCTGAATTCGCCCTCGAGTCATCTTGCGCCTGACAGTTTTTCCTCTCAGTAAATTTTCCTCCAGTCCCCGACGAGTCTTTACCCACGTCCCCCCATTCCACTGCAGATCATCCTCCACATTCAGAACCCCTTCAAGTCCTCCAGTCCTCAGTACTTCATCCACTTCTCTGTAAATTCTTTTAATCTGCTTTGAGTCCAGACTCGTGTCCTTTGTCAAGTCCGCTACATGTCATCCTCCAAGTCATTATAGTACTTAAACACTCTAAAAGTCATCCGGATCTTTCAGCTCCCTACGAGTCCCCTTCGGATCCTCTGGTCCACAAAAGAACACGAAAAGTATTATATTATATTATTATACCTTCTCAGTTTACTGAGAGGTCCTTCTGGAAGTCCTGTAGAGCCTTTCATCTTATTCTTTCTGTCTCGTCTTCAGAGTCCTCAAGTTCCCTACAAGTCCTTACAAGTCCTTCAGTCCCCTCTGAGTCTTTTATCAAGTCCTGTCAGTCTTCTACAAGTCATCGTGCCAGTCTTTCACTTCCATTACTGTCATTTTAGAGTGCTCTAGTCCCCTGCGAGTCATCCTTTCAGTCCTCATTCTTGCAGTCTCCTACAGACCTTCCTGTCATCTATTGCTCTACGTGTCTTCATGCATGTCCTCATGCCTGCTACAATTCCCCAACAAGTTGTCCTTTCAGTCCTCTATGAACTCTATCCAAAGGAGTTCCCTTGAGCTTTTCTGGTCCCCTAATAGTCCACAGTCCCCTGAGTTCTCCTCACAGTCCTGCATTCCTCCATCAGCCTGTTTCCACATCCTGTAGTTTCCTATGAATTCTTCCCCCATTTGCCTTTTCCCTGGATGTCTTCCTCCATGTTCTCTAGTCCCTGCTGAGTCTTCCTCCAAGTCCTCCAGTTGTCTGTGATTGTGTTTAAGGCCTGCAGCATCAAACGGGTTGTAGTTTTCAGCTCAGAAAAGAGCACTCTGGGAAATCTCAGTTGGCAAATGAAGACACAACAGCTGTGAACACCTGGAATCTGTGGCTATTAGTGACAGACTGTTAACGAACCTGTCTCACACACACACAAACCACAAGTTACCTGTCAGTGCTCCAGTCTGGGTCATGCTGGCCACGCCCCCGAGCTGTCAAGCAAACATCCCCTCCCAGGTATGTAAGACGCGCTGTGTGTGCGTGTTACTGTGTATCAGTATAAGAACGTGTTTATTTAAAGTGCATGTGAAAGTGTGTGAGTGTGCGTGTGTGTGCGTGTGTGCGTGTGTGAGTGTGTGTGCATGTGTGTGTTGGGATGTAGACAGTTGCAGTACAGACCTGGCTGAGATTCAGGTGTAATTCATCATGGATTAGTCATTACCTGCCACAGCTGTTAGTCACCTCGCACCGCTCCTCCTCTACTGCTTCTATTGTTTCTACTGACATTTTATGCAAGTGCACCTCCAATAACTTTATAAATAAAAATAAAAACCATTATGTGCAGCAAACGTACTTCATGTTCCAGCACTGTTAACTCCTTTAATCAGCTCTTTCAATAACAGCTTTGAAATCACCAGAATCAGCTCACTAAATGATGAAATCCAGAGCGATGAACCCTAAAAACACGAACCACTGAGTTACACCCCAGAGCACCACTTTAGTCATGACGCTGTAGGTGAAGGTGCCTGATAAATGGCAGCGACATTAACAACCATTGTGGACCTATTTGAAGAGCATTTTACCTGTTGTAGCGTTACTGCTGTGGGCTAACACTGCTTTACTTTAAGTCAATGAAGCTAGCTAATGTTTGCTAAAGTTAGCATTCATACGTCTGACTCATTGATTTAGCTAACATGAGTTTTAACTGATTGCAGACATTGACTGAACAACTTCAGCGACTCATATTCAGTAAAACGTTAACGTTTGTAACATTAACTGATATTTGCTAAAATTAGCATTCAGCCACAAATGACTTTGGGACTGTGGAGTTATGAGTAGATTAGTGTGTTTCTACCTGCATTAGCACTGCTGTTGATTTTAATGACACTTTATCAGTTTTAACTTTTCTCTTTGAATCAGCTTCTCTGCTTCTGAAGTCAATAAAATCTCCAGTAATCACATTCTGCAGTTCCAGTGAAACGAACATTTCTTTAGTCAAATTGTGTGATAACACAGAAGTTCAAATTTGTTCCAAATGCCAATTAATCAAAGCGAAATAGCCTCCATATTTAAAATGACCCTTTTACTGTGTTTATTTTTGTAAATTTCTCCTCAAAGTTCAGTTTAAAAATACACTTTCAAGACAACAGCACAATTGATGAAGAGGAGATAAAAATAGGAAACACAGTGACAAGAAGTCTGCTCTCTGTGCAGTCATGTGGACTGTGGGAAGTCAGGATTTATTCCTCTGATATCATGTGAAGGCGAACTGGTTTGATTCCCAAACCTCTGCTGAACTCTGTCACACAGCAACATATTCATCACCACAGATCAGCTGTTTATGTCTGAGCACATACGAGCTGCAGAAATCTGCTTTCGACATTTTCATTTCTGAACATCCTGAGATAAACTCAAGTTAAGTCTCTGCCTTCGGTGCATTGCTTCATTTCTTTGCATGTCACCACCACCAACCTGCGCCATCGTACCAACAAAACAAGGACCTGCCAATAATATCGCTGCTCCAGAGCACGGCTAAAAACTCCACAGGTGACCTCCAAGAATCTGCTTATCTCACAAAGGTGTTTTCTCATGATAACAAGCAAAACTGTCAAAGTGGGAAAAAACGGACAGAGCCGCCGTGCATTCGGAGAGCAGCTGGTGATCACAGCGGAGCCTTCAGCGGCTGGTGGAGACCAAAAGCAGAGCTGAAAGAAAAAGAGCGAAGCCAAAACATCACGTCCTGCAGGTTTAAGGATGTGATGAAGATTCTTCAGCAGATCGTGAATCAGTTTGGTGGAACGAGTTTAATCACACTAATGATGTTTGGCTGATGAAGATGATGAAGTCACGTCTCAACGTTTGTTGGTAAAACTGCAGGTGAGCAGACGACATAGGTGTGTGTGCGTGTGCGTGCGTGTGTTTGCAGTCCGACCAGCTCTGCTGCAGTTTTGGCATCAATTTGCCTTCATGTAATCACACACACATACACACACACACACACACACACACACACACACACACACACACACACCTTTGACAGTTTGCTTAATTGCTATAAAATGACTGTAAGCGATATTTTGTGCATGTTGAGCCAAAAACAGACAGACATTCATTACCTGGTCAAAGGAATTCTGGGTAATTACGTGGCTATTTTTACTTCAGTCTGTTGTTACTATAACGGTTCCCATAGTAACAGTTGGGTAGAAGAACAAAATTTAAGCCAACCTATTTCCAATGAGACTGAAAATAAAAGTCTGAAGAGGATGAAGAAGTCAATCGGATCCTCTTTTTTCCTTCATCGCAGACAGAAATCACTCAGTATAAATATGAAACTGTGCAGCAGCAGCCAAAATCAACAGTGCTGCTATGTGGTTCACCCTGTCAGAGACAGATGGCAGGCAGACTGAGACAGCTTCTGTCCCTGTCCACATCCAGGTCCCACCAGGAGCCCGAGTCTGGTTCAGGTCGACCAGCAGGAGCTCAAAATCTGATGCACTGAGCTTTCCTATTCCTCACTTCTGAAGTAATTAACTGTGACTTCTGTGGTTAGTTCACTGTCTGTAAGAACAGCAGGACAATCCAGGGTCTGTGGTTAGTTCACTGTCTGTAACAAAATCAGGACAATCCAGAGTCTGTGGTTAGTTCACTGTCTGTAACAAAATCAGGACAATCCAGGGTCTGTGGTTAGTTCACTGTCTGTAAGAACAGCAGGACAATCCAGGGTCTGTGGTTAGTTCACTGTCTGTAAGAACAGCAGGACAATCCAGGGTCTGTGGTTAGTTCACTGTCTGTAAGAACAGCAGGACAATCCAGGGTCTGTGGTTAGTTCACTGTCTGTAACAAAATCAGGACAATCCAGAGTCTGTGGTTAGTTCACTGTCTGTAACAAAATCAGGACAATCCAGGGTCTGTGGTTAGTTCACTGTCTGTAAGAACAGCAGGACAATCCAGGGTCTGTGGTTAGTTCACTGTCTGTAAGAACAGCAGGACAATCCAGGGTCTGTGGTTAGTTCACTGTCTGTAAGAACAGCAGGACAATCCAGGGTCTGTGGTTAGTTCACTGTCTGTAACAAAATCAGGACAATCCAGGGTCTGTGGTTAGTTCACGGTCTGTAAGAACAGCAGGACAATCCAGGGTCTGTGGTTAGTTCACTGTCTGTAAGAACAGCAGGACAATCCACAGTCTGTGTTTAGTTCACGGTCTGTAAGAACAGCAGGACAATCCAGGGTCTGTGGTTAGTTCACTGTCTGTAAGAACAGCAGGACAATCCAGGGTCTGTGTTTAGTTCACAGTCTGTAAGAACAGCAGGACAATCCAGAGTCTGTGTTTAGTTCACGGTCTGTAAGAACAGCAGGACAATCCAGGGTCTGTGGTTAGTTCACTGTCTGTAAGAACAGCAGGACAATCCAGGGTCTGTGGTTAGTTCACTGTCTGTAAGAACAGCAGGACAATCCAGGCTCTGTGGTTAGTTCACTGTCTGTAACAAAATCAGGACAATCCAGAGTCTGTGGTTAGTTCACTGTCTGTAAGAACAGCAGGACAATCCAGGGTCTGTGGTTAGTTCACTGTCTGTAAGAACAGCAGGACAATCCAGGGTCTGTGGTTAGTTCACTGTCTGTAACAAAATCAGGACAATCCAGAGTCTGTGGTTAGTTCACTGTCTGTAACAAAATCAGGACAATCCAGGGTCTGTGGTTAGTTCACTGTCTGTAAGAACAGCAGGACAATCCAGGGTCTGTGGTTAGTTCACTGTCTGTAAGAACAGCAGGACAATCCAGGGTCTGTGGTTAGTTCACTGTCTGTAACAAAATCAGGACAATCCAGAGTCTGTGGTTAGTTCACTGTCTGTAACAAAATCAGGACAATCCAGGGTCTGTGGTTAGTTCACTGTTTGTAACAAAATCAGGACAATCCAGGGTCTGTGGTTAGTTCACTGTCTGTAACAAAATCAGGACAATCCACAGTCTGTGGTTAGTTCACTGTCTGTGGTTATTTCAGTTAAAATCAGTTTGCATGAATTCAACAGCAACACAATGAAGAAACAAAAGCAAAGCAAAATAAAAAGTCCTAATTTGGGAAAAATATATATCAAACACGTGTCTTTATTCCTCTTTCAGTTTGTACATCTTACACTCGGGTCGGCAGCTTAAACAATATAAATATACTGGAATATTATTATCACTGTTATTATAATGCATCATGTCACACGAAACACATTCAGCAACTCTGATTTTTCTGTCGAACAGAATGACAAAAAAAAAGCAAAAGAATCTTGTTATTGAGCTGATGTCCAATCAGAGGACTTGTCCATTTATGTCCTCGGAAGGCTTCAGATGAAAAGAACAAAAAAAGGCAGAACACTGTTGTCCTGTGAGAACAAGAAAAGACATTTGGTTCCAGGTGAAAGTTTGCTGAGACCTGCGTTAGTTTCCAAATCAAAGCCAAGATTTTTCTTGGTCTCAGAGCAGCGACCCTCCTCGTTTCAGCTCATCGTCTCCAGAAAACTTCCTGCAGCTCCATTAGAAACCGACAGAATCACCTCAACGCATCAGAGGAACGTTAGCTTCAGAAAAACAGAAATCTAGTTGGTTTGAGTGTCAGTGAGAGAGGCTGAAGATTGCTTTACTGTCCATGTGACGTTCAGGAGAACACAGCAGAGCACAGCACAGGTGAGTCTGCTGGTGCAGGAAGGACGACCGGAGTGAGGAAGAGTGAAGAAGACGAGCTGAACACAAGGAACCGGACGACCACGCGAACCCAGCGGGAACGCCAACTGTTACATGTTCTTGTATCGAAACAAACAAACAAACTTCAAAAAAATCTGAGAAGGAGTTCAGTTCACAGTCGGATGAGATGCTCGAATACAGGAAGCAGAAGAGAAAGCAGATCATTCTGACAGCGGTTTGCACATACAGCACATGGTGTTGGCGTCTCAGAGGCGTTTCTATAGGCTGGAGGACTTCTTCTGCTCGTCAGTTGTTGGACCTGGTTAAGACGCTGCACCCTCCTGTCCAGAAGCTGTTACACCAACAGAATGAAGAGATGGTTAAAGTAAAGCTCAGGAAGCTGACGCTCAATCAAACAGAACCAAACTTCAGCTTAAAATACAACCCGCTCGTCTTCACGGTGTCGAGGAGCGATTGCTGCTCTGAATGCTTCCCTGATTGAAGTCAGGAGCTGTGAAGAACGGCAGTGAGCCGAGAAGACGAGAGGAGCTGCAGTGATAACAAACTCCAGGACGGAAAAGGTAAACAAAAACCAAGAAGGAACCATGTGAAGGAACGTGATCCAGCTGTCATAGTCCAGCACTCCTCAAAGACGGCTCCACTGATTAAGTCTTGCTCTTCCATAAAGTTGCAGGACTAAAGAGTCAAAACAGAGCTGCCAAAATCCGAGCAGCAGAGACCAGGAAAGCACGGCTCCTTCAGGTTCTATGGACTATAATCAACAGGTTCTATACACTCTAGGTTCTGCAGGACTCTGTGGAAGCTGTAAACCTGCAGAACCAGAGAAAACAAAGGCTTTGTAGTCTGAGTTAACAGGTTCTACGAACTATGTTTGACAGGAATCTACCGACCTGGGCTTCAACTGATTTGAGAGACTTCTTCACGTTCTACCGACTTTAAACTCCACATGTCTTTAAGAGTCGATGTCCTAAAGGTTCTCGAGACTCTGGGTTCCACAGATTTCTACAGCAGTGGGGGTCTGGACCACTGGTGGGCCTGACGGGGAACAGGATTTTGCACGCTCTTCTTCAGGTTCTCCTGGTCCTCCAGTCTCTGCAGACTCTGTGGTTCTGCCTGGTTCTTTGGTTTTAGATTTGGACTGAACAATCGTCACACTGTGCTGCAGCCGTTTCTTCTTCTGTGGTCTCGACTGAAATGGCCGCTCGTCGGCAGAAGCGCCCTGAGAGGAAACTGATCCACTGCCTGGATCAGTTTCCTCTCATTTGTTCTACCTGCTCTGAGCTTTGGCCCCTGCTGGTCCAGGTCTCAGATAACAGGGGGAATAAATTACAGATGAGTTCATTGTAAAGATGTTTTCACCTCCTCCTCGGAGAGCCTGGACGTGATGCTATTATGTTAAAGATGAGTAATTTGGTCGGCGTTCAGTCTCACCGTCTCTCGGCGTGTTTATCTCTCTGCACAGCGAGGGCTGTTGGCCAACCGAGTCAGCAGACGAGCACATCTCTTATAATCTGCAGGAGAGGAAAACAAACACAGTATGTTTGTTTGCGGTTCACAAAAAACATGCTCAATTTCCTAAGGACAGACACAACCTACAGCAGCAGGGTCACAAGGCCCAGGGAGTGTTTAGCCTAGCTTAGCAACAAGACCGAGGGCAGGAGGAAACGGCTGGCCTCGGGCGGCAAGCGTCTGATTTGTGTGATAAAAGTTGAGATATGGATCATGTGAATTTCACGTGAAATTAAATCGATGACTGCCAGACTTTTTCTGGTCATACTGAAAAAATCTCCCACTTGGCTTGTTTTGGCAGCAAAAGCACAGGTGGAACTCGTTATAGTCCAGCAACGCAATGCAGCAAAATGATAGTTAAAACCGACAAAAAGGGTCCGTTCAGCCGAAATTCACTCCACATTTTAGCCTCCGGTTACGAGCCCATCTGTCAGAGGTGTGGTGATGTGCATGAGAGTAGGCATGAGATATCTGCACGTCTGATACCGAGAAAAAAACGCAGATCACTGTGAAGCGTTTAACCATTTCGAGGCGAGGTTTGCAGCATGTCGGGCGGCCGTGAGGACGCCTTATCACCTGTAATCTCCCACAAGAGCATCCCTCACTGTTACTGTGTCGTGTTGCTGCAGGAGTTTGTTTTCGATGAAAAACAGGATAAGACTTGTTTTAACACACACACACACATACATATGTACATACACACACACACACACACACTATACACACATTTTTTGTTCACACATACACTCACTCTCTCCAAGATAAACACAGCACGGCATGCATGATTTAAGATCATAAGAGCTGCTGTTGTTCTGACATGATTACACTGATAGCACAGTGTGTGTGTGTGTGTGTGTGTGTGTGTGTGTGTGTGTGTGTGTGTGTGTACTCACAGGCGGGTACTGTGCAGTCTCTGGTGCTGTAGTACAGTCTGTTGAAATGTTTTCTGCACTTTGGTTTGAAGTAAAGGGGTCCTGACGACAGAATGAAACACGCTTTAGAATACTGGACTCTGATTGGACAGAAGGTGCTTGTCACCTTCAGGTAAGCACACAGCTGTGAGGCAGCATCTCATTAGAGCTTTAACTTTATCTTAATCGATCTTTAGTTTCCATGTAAAAGCTCAGATGACCTCAAATGTTCAGAGTTCTTTTCTGAGCTCTGAAAAAGTCGTTTGACAACAAGAAGCTTCTTTCAGAGCTTTCAGCCACACGTTAAACGGCCATCTAGCCAGATCAAGAGCAGCTGTAATGAAGATGAGATGCCCGAAGAGCCAATCAAAGACGTTTTTCATGGAGTTATCTTCTAAAACAAAACAGTATCAGCAGGTAAAAGAGTCTTTTAGCTGAAGCTGAATGAGGACATTGATGATCAGGGTTTGGTTCATAATAGACGTCTGTATCTTTGCTTTTGGCGAGTTTACTGCTGCAGGGTTGGATGATCTGAGGCAGCACAACAAAAAACAGAAATGAAGACCTGCTCATGAAAAACTGCTCTGTAGCTCGAAAAGAGGTCAGAAACGTAACATGGAGAAAAAAACAGACACAGAGGCGAGAAGCAGAGCGAGGGTGAGGATCTGACGGCCTTCGTACCTGTCAGGTGTTTGATGAACTTCTCCTTGTGCTGTGGATCTCTGGGGTGTCCCTCTGAAAGGAAAACCAGCTGTGGTCAAACACATGCAGTTCATCGTCACAGCCATGTCAGAAGCAGCATGATGAAAATTCATTTTTGTCACGCTTTCCAAAGTGACCCCATTTAGTGTTTTAGGATGAGCCTAAAACACAGTCGGTTGAATCTTTGCTGCTGAGATCACAGGTCAACAGATCCGTTCTGATCAGTGTCTCATCAGCACGTCTTCGGTCAGGGCTCAGTTTCTAAGCACAAGAATGATCTCTGATGTTGTCGTTTACACCTTCCTGGATCTTTAGCCTGGTGTTCTTCACGCTCAGTCAGTCAGCTTTAAAAGTTAGCCGAATTAGCCGTTAGCAGCTCCTGTTGGCAGTGTACTCGTGGATGTACAGACGGCTATCACTGCATCACTGTGATACTGAGGAAAACTTAAAAACGTGATGTTTCTCAGGCAAGTTCTGCAGCGAGAAGTTTGGCTCTGGTTTGTCTGAGGGCCTTGCTGGAAGATAAAAGTTTGGGGGAAGTTATGGCCCCAAAGCAGCTTCAAAACAACCTGCTGATGCATCAACAAGGCTGAATCCCCAACCATGCAAAGTGGGCGCCTGTCACAGGGCCCCCAGGGGCCCTAGAAGCCTCAGGTCCACTGTGTGTCAAAACAGTGTTTATATTGTGCTCACATGGTACATGTCACTTCACAGGTCTCAGGTCAGTCCTCACCAAGACCAGGAGAGACCACATTAGTCCAGTTCAACTGGCTTCTTGTTTGTCAAGTGGCAACAAAATCCAGAGTTTGTTTTGTTGGTTTTCTCTCGTGCTCCAGCTGCACAGCAAACTGAGGCAACATTTCATCTGAACATCAGTCTGACAGCAGAGCAGACGCTGCGTCTCAGACCTTCGTTCACGGTTTCCTCAAAGAGTCTGAGACCTGCAGCAGAAGACACATCTTTGACGGGCATCTGATTTCCCCGATTTTTAACTGATCCTCAATCATTAAAAACATCATCAATATCACTAAAACTGAGATTCGTTTCCAACAGAGTGTTTCAACGTCATGACAGATAAATCAAGGTGGAATATAATGAGTCCAGAGCCTTTTGTCTTCTGATCCCACCACGATGGAGACGTCTCAGTCTGGACCAAACAGGTCAAAGCTTCAGCTGCTGAGGTGTGACCACAGCGGACTGAGGACGTCTGACGGTTTGGCACCGGCGGACTGCACTAATGGACCCGACTGTAACTGCACTGAAGAGTTAAAGTGGACTTCGTCCTTCTGATCCGAACAACTTAAAGCAGGAGACGTTTCTCCCATGAACCCGGCTCGACTCTGCTCTTTTTCTGTCACCGTTGGGTCACTGACTCAAACTCAAACGTGGTTATTTTGACTTTAAAACGGTCACAGATTCACTGCAAACGAACGTAGCTCACAGTTTAGAATCTCCTAGCATCTGTACACCATGAGTGAATGTTTATTTTTGCGTGTAAACTGGAGTCAAATCGACTGAGTCTCCAGAAATACTTTGGCAGTGAGGATTTTCGTTCAGCCAACAGAAATATGAGACTGTTAGTACAGTTTTTATGTACTTGTACTTCCGTTCTCTGCTACTTTGTACTTCAACTCTACGTTTATCTGATGGCTTTTGTTACTTGATTCATATTATTCAAACAAAATATAACCCAAGTATGGATGTGTATGCATTTAACTCCAGCAGCTCCATCTTAAGCAGCTGCAACATGAAGCTGATGAACACGTGAATGCATCAGTAATTACTGCAGAAGGAGTTCTTGCTCCTGGTGGACTGTGTGACTCGTTTAGTGCTGAGAGGAGAAACCAGGACTGATGCTGCTTCCATTCATAAGTTTGACTCATCATGACACACTTCCTCCTTCAGACAGAAACCACAGACCACACAGTGAACCAGATGTTATCTCCCTGTTCAGTTTCAGAGGTTTGATCAGAGCGCACATGTGGCAGCAGGTAGCAGGTAGCAGGCCTGCAGGTTCAGCACTGACCCGGTCCGTGGAGTGATCTGCTCTCTCTCTCCGGGCTTTTAACTCCGCTGAGTTCCGCCGCCGGCTCTGTCCTGGACCTCGGGTTCCGGCCCACCAGCTCCAGCATGCTGCGTCCGTCGAGACGTCCGTCCGCTCGGGTGCCGGAGCCCCTGAGCAGGGCCGCCGCGGTGCAGCGTCCCGCGGCCAGCAGCAGGACGAGGAGCGCAGACAGGACCGGGAGCCGCGGGAGCAGCATCACTGCGGACCTGAAGGAGCACAGGTTGGACTTTTAGAACGCCTGCTTTCACTGACTGGTTGGTTGATTGATTATGTGCTACTCATTCAGTCAATCAGGTCGCTGAAAACTACCTGATGATGATTTACTTGTGACCAGGTAAGTTACTTGTATTTATACTGTTAATCATTGGAAAACTCTGCTGCAATGATAATAGTCGGCCCCATTGTCCTCTTCTTTAGTACCAAATCACACACTTTGAAATGATCCCGACGGTGAACAGATTGTTCTTTGTGTTTGTGGCGTTTTTGCTGTGCGCAGTTCTGCGCAGTTCTGCGCAGTCAACGCGCGACCAACGTGACTTCATTCAGTAGTTCAGTTCAAGCTGCTCAAAGGTGCCATTAAAGTTGAACTAATTGCATTTGAAACGTTTCAGTTGCACATCATCGCAGGCAGTTTAAAGTGTTTGACAGTGAAGGTTGAACTCACCTCTCTTCTCTCTCTCTGCCGCTCTTAGCGCGTCTCTCTGCGCGTCTCTCTGCGCGTCTCTCTGCGCCTCTGCTCCCCGGCGCGCCGCTCTCTGATCCACGCTTCTCCCTCCCGGCTCGTCCCGGATCGGGGTGACTCCCCGAGATGCTGGATTTCTGCTTTTGTTTTGCTTTCAGTGTCCTCCTGTGTTTTATCAAACCGGCCTACTCTGATCCGAGCCGCGTGCTGTCCGCCGGGGCCCGGTGGCATCTTAGACCGGCGCGGATCACCGGTGGAGCGCGTGGAGCTGGGGAAGCACCTTCATCGTCATCATCATCAGCTTCCGGCAGCGGCTGTCACAGAGCTGGACGGGTTCATGTCTCTGCTCTGCGGACGGAGGAGAAGACTCCAAGTCTTGTCCCGAAATAAACTTCTGTGTCCAATTAAAGGCGCGTTGCGCACGAGACACCCTGCAGCCGTTGACTGCCTCCGATCTGCTCCGTCCTGATCGATCTATCAGTAATCTGTTGTTATCTGTGGCTGATCAGGTGTGTCTGCCGCGCGCTCCTCTTTGGAAACAATCATGCGTCTCTTCTCTCCACACGCGCAACTCCGACAAATTACGGAAACACAGGAGCAGGAGGAGGAGAAGGAGGAGGAGGAGGAGGAGGAGGGAGGTCCGCGCGTGCACGTGCAAGCGGACAGCTAACGTGCACAAACACAGACACTAAAAGACAGTTTGACAGACCGGAGCTGCAGCCTGTTGCCTTCAGCAGTGCACCACTCCCTCTCAGTGGAAAGAACTGAAAACGCTTCTTTGCTTCTTCTTCAGTGAATTTCATGCTTTTTATTGACTTTTGGCGATTTTTCAGTCATAGAATCAGAAACTGTGAGCAGAACAGAACAAAAGAGCAAACTGTCGCCGCAAAGCACAGATGGTGTTTCAGTTTGGTGAAACTGATCACTGAGGAGGTTTTCTGTCAGGGCCGGATCAAGATGAGATAAGATAAGATAAGATAAGATAAGATAAGATAAGATAAGATAAGATAAGATAGCATTTTATTAATCCCTCATGGAGGATTTTAGGGAAGTGGAGGCCCCTGTGAAGCTCCTGCTTGAGGTATATAACGAAGTAATGACCCTAGTTTAAGAGAAATTACTTTCATATTGATCAATTCTGCTTCTCATTAGTTCCGTCCAATGTCTTTGTGTCTCCTTTATGTGGTGAGGACGTGGACGTGGAGTTCGCGTCCCATCAAAGAGCTGAAGTTACCGCCTGCCTCGTTACTAACAGTGTTCACCAGCTCTCACTCCGTCCGTTAAGTGTTACTGGCTGTAACCAGTCTTCCCATAACCAACCACACCGTCCATGTCGCGCACAGTGAGCGTAAAACGTGAGCATTTCAGCAGCGCTGTGATTGGATGTGAAAGGTGAATGAAAGGTTATCCAAGGTTACTGTCTCGGGTGCAAAGTTACTTTTTAAAGCCTTACTATTTCAGATTACACCCTCCGTTCGTGGTGCATATCTCCATGCACATTTTCAGTTTAAAACCAAATTACCACAGACCAAAGCAAATGGTGCCTTTGGGGTCACACTCTTTGAAGGGTTCCTCGGAAGTTCCTGTGGTTGCACAGAGGGCAAGATTCTTATGGGGAGGCCTGGAAAGATGTTTTTTGTTTTCGTTAGGAATTTCCAGATATTCTTACTGAAGAGGTTCCAGAGGTCATTCAGAGGATCTATAAGGAGATTGCATTGGTCGTACAAAAGTCTCTAGGGTCTTAAATGAGGATGTAGAGGTCCAACAAGATGTTCCTTGGGTTACTGAGGAGGTTTCAACCATTCTAAGTAGGTTTTTGGAGCTGGGAGAAGACTGGAGTTTTCCTTGAGAATAGTTTCTTGTATTTAAAGATATTAGTAGAAGTTCCAGACATTTTTGGAGAGTCAGGAATCTCTGAGGGGTCTTTGAGGAGGTCCCTTGAGTCTTTGGGGATGGAGACGGCTCCCAGGAGTCACTGAGGAGAGTTCATGTGTCATTAATATTAGCAGTGCTTGAGGAGGTTATGGGAGTTTTTATGGGTTTGAGTTTCTTGAAGAGTTCATCAGAGACTGTTGAAGTGGTCCAGGCATCCATTAGAAGGTCCAGAGGCCAGATTTCAGGGAGGTTTGTGTTGTGATTCTGTTGGGTTTTCGAGGTTATTGAGGAGGTTCCAGTGCTCATACAGAAGGTCCTGGAGGTTCAACAAGATGTTCCCTGGGTTCCTGTGGACAGTTTAGGAATTTGGGAGCTTCTTTAAAAAACTCCAGGGACCCCTGAAGAGGTTTCAGAGGCTGTTTATTGAGTTTCAGGGACTCTCCAGGAGGACTCTGGGGTCTGCCCCGTGAGACGTTCCATAGACCAGTACCTGATTAGAACAGGGAGACTTTAATGTTTGCACAGGTCAACAGGCAGAGCGAACGTTGTTTATGAGAATAATGACTTCAAACTAACGTGGAAGAACACAACAGAACAACTCCGTACAAAAACACAACAGTGATGTATTAAATAAACCTTTAAGACAACACAGACTGAACGACACAATGATATTTAAGATAACATTTTACAACAACAGTAACGGAACACTGAATAAGAACACTTGAGTGATGAGGACTGGGAAGCTGCCAAGCTGTCAAAGCTTCACACACACACACACACACACACACACACACACACACACACACACACAAACCTCTTCCTGTTGATGTGAATGGCCGTCTGTTCTCACAGTTCCACCCTTATTTGTTCATCTGCTCTATCAGATATCAAATCACTCAGCTGCTCTAAATGTGTGAGTGTGTGTTGGATTGTAAATGTAAACACTTTGCACATTAGTGTGTAATAGTGGTGATTTACTGGAGTCAGGAATAATCAGGAATGTATGTGGGGACACAGCCAGCTCGCATGTTTATGTACACAACATACACACATACGTGTGAGTCTGTGTGTACATGCATAGGAGTGAGTATTAATGTTGTTTAAACCTGTATTTATACAGGGCTTAAGGGGAGGTTTACAAAGGAATGACGCCCTGCATCTCGGAGTGGAGGCTGTTTATTCATGCAGGTCAGTGCAGTGCCGTCAAACTTTTCTCACGACCATTAACTCCACTGTGTACATATCCAGGCCTGCAGCGCAGCACCGCAGCATTTATCATATGCCCGGCTTTGGAACATCTCCAACAGCCTCTGGAATCTGCCCCAAGAGCCCATTAAATGTTCTTTAACCTCACAAAGCCCCATCTCATCATCTCAAGACCCCTATGGACCCTTATCAGGAAGGACACCTCCAGAACCTCCCCAAGGATCACAGGAACCCACTTTAAGGCCACCCACAACCCGGAGGCTCATTAAAGGCTCTTGAAATACCAGGGAGTCTGCTCAAGAAACTCTAAAGCTCCTTCAGCACCTCTGGATCCTCTTCAAGACCCTATGAGGAGGAACTTAGAGAACCACTGGAATGACCTGATGAACCTACTTCAATTCTCACAAGCCAGAAATACTTGAAGAACTGTAGAACATCCTAGAACACCTCTGCACGTTCTGCACGAATTGCTGGACCCTGACATCCTTAAAATTTGTGCTGTTGTGTTTGGTTCAGGCACTGCTCACCCTCTGAAGCTCTTTAACCTCCTCCTGATCCCGTCCTGGAGAGTCTCCAGATGTCCTCAAACTTCTTCATAGGCCTCTTGTCTCTGTGGACCCTGGAGGACCTTCAGTGACCCTGGAACTTGGTGAACCATTAAAATGGATTTTTGGGAGCAAAATTGTGGAGCCCTCAGAGAGTCTGATTTTTTTTTTATATATATTAAAAAAAGATCAAAATTACAATTTCAGGGCTCTTCAGAGCAACATGACCTGGCATAAATCCCAGCAGAGCAGCTCTCACCTGAGCAGGTAACTGAAAACACCTGTGAGGGTCTGTGGGGCCTTTAATCTTTAACAACATAAAATACTTTATAAACTGATCGTGTGGTTTGTCCTGACACGAGGAATCAAAGCAGCTGCTGACTTTAAATTAATGTACTCGAGTAAAAAGTTGAATATTTTCTTCTGAAATGAGGTGAAAAGAGAAGTACCTCAACTTCACTTCAGTACTTAGTAAAAGTACTTTGTCGTCAGAGGGGGTTTCAAACACTTACACACACTCATAAGCACTTCGTCTGAAGTGTGCGATGACCTAAAAAGACAAGAAAGAATTAGAGGAAGAAAGAAAGCGCGTTTGTTAAGAGAATAAACAAGATAAAAACAAGTTAGTGGTGCAGTTTGACGGCGATGAGAGACGAAGAAAAACTAAACACACTCAGTGAAAGCGTTCCGTTCTGCCAGGTTCACTTAGTGTTATCATTCCACACACACACACACACACACACACACCTGCTGTCAGCAAGGTGTTTCCACGACGACGGAAAAGCATGCTCTCACTCTCTCTCTCTCTCGCACACACACACACACACCTGAATTCTTAACCACACATGCGATTAAGTGAAAAGCCAAAAACAACACCAGGTGTGTGCAGGTGTGAAACATGTGACCTCCCTCTCTGTGCTGTCCCAGACTGTCGTCCAGCTTCGTTTCGCTCTTCTTACCTTTTAATTTCCTCTTTTCGGAGCTCGTTGCACCATCGAGCGTCACAGGCTGTTAAAAAACAACCAAACTGCGCTGTAATAAAATCAGAAAGAAAGAAAAACAAGACGTGAAGCGCTGATGTTTTTGGCTCAACAGTCAGACAACTGAAAGCTCTGAGACGTCCTAATGACACAGACAGGGGTCAAAGGTCAGACGGGTCGTGGTAAACTATGTGTTTATGAAGTCTTGGGGGACTCTGGACAAACTGAGTCTAAGATATTACGGTCAAATCTGTCCAGTGTGTCTTAATGATTAACTGTGTGTTTTCTGTCTGAACCAATCGCCACGCAGCTGCTCGGTGTCTTCACCCGGCAGCCACATGTGTCCTGGTTTCAGTCCTCAACCCAGCTGGCATAAATGCTGGCATAAACAAAAAAACATCATAAAAAAACGTCTTGTGTCTTGCCTCTCTGGAGGCAAGAACATAACGTGTCGTTCCTCCAGGACAGACGTACTGCTGAATCATCCTGACAATACAGATACTTGTCTGACGGTTTCATCTGACCTCTTTCACCCGAACAGGCGTGTATTCACGGCTTCTGGCAGTTTGGGAACAAACGGTTTAATTATTCTCTCAGAAACCTCAGGACAGTATGATGGAGGGTTTTATGCGATCTCATTGAAAATAAAATGGCTGAGCAGCACAGCAGTGATCAATCGGATAGCAGGTGAAGATCAGACCATCTGTAACCTCCGTCACAATCTCTTAAACTCACAGTCTCACGAATAACCATAAAATGCCATCTAAATCTGTTAAACCTCATCAAGCCTCTGGAGCTATTCATGACTCCAAATCTCCTTAAGAAACCTTCAAACGCCCAAAACCTCCCCGTGGACCACTTGAGCCTGATCAACAACCCTTGGAGCATCCGAAGAACCTCTCAGATTTCTTCAAGGACCTGTGACTCTTCCTAGTGAATCTGTTACAAATCCCAAAACCCACTCAAAAACCCCAGGAACAGCATCTGGAACTATCATAACCTCCTTGTTGACACGTAAAGGAGTTCTAAAGCCTCCATGAAGACTAGAGCTTCTGCAACCTCCTCAGGGCTTCTGGACCATCTACACAAACATCTGGAACCTCCCCAAGAACCTTTGAGGCATCCCAAAGAACCCCGTAAACTTTGTTCAAGGACCCTTCAGACCTTCATTAGAACCTTTGGAAACTAATCACAACCTCTGGAAGAAGATCCCATCAAACCTAAATCTACAAACCCTCTCAACAAACTCAACACCTTTAACCACATAAACCTCTCCAAGGGCCCCTGAAATCTCTTCACAAACACACTGGTCCTTGAAAACATTCTCAGTAATGTCTGAAACCGCCTCAGAACCTTTGGAACACCTCTTCATGTCTATGGAACTCTTAACGGGACCCTTGAACTTCTGACACCTCATTAAAGATGCCTGAAATCCTCTGCAAAATACTTCAGAACCTGATGAACCTTGGGGACGTCCCCAATGACCATGTGAACCTTATCAAAGGCCCCTGAAATCTTTTCCAGAACCCTTCAAACCTGTGGAAACTCCTCAGAACCATGCATGCAAACAACACACCCAGTCTGGACTGAAATAAACAACACCTGACCGTCAGAGTTCAGGGAACAGGAGCAGTGATTTAATGATTCTGAACTTGATGGAACACCAGAATTGACTCAGAGCGCCACTCAGTGGTTAGAGATGCGAACAGCACCGTGACAGACGGTGACCTTCATCAGCCACACTGACCTTTAAGAGCAGCTGAGCAGTAGAAACTGAAGCTGAGTGACATGTTTGTCCTCTGGCCTGACCAATCACAGCAAGCGTTTCGTCCTCTCGCGCTGATGGAAAACAGCTGCTTTGACTTCAATAACTGGAATGTGAGCAGAATGTTGGAAAGTAGTATTTGGATACTTAAGTTCTGGTTCATTAACGCAAAAATACTACTATCACATATCATGCAAGTATTCTCAGCTTCAAGCAGTAAAAGTACTGGCTGTGCTGTAAAACGTCTCCTCTGACCCTGATCCTCTTCTGCATTATAGTATCAGAGCATTAATACTGATGCATCAACGTTTGAGCAGCATTTTACTGCTAAACCGTACTTGTATTGGTATTTTTACCCAAGTAAAGGATCTAAATACTTCTTCCAACACCACCTAAAAGTACTACAAACCAAAAGAGCTCCTGAGCAAACTGTGAGATTAGACTGGAAGCTCTGGAAAAATGTCGTAAGTGGACCTTGAGGTGGAATCAGTTCGTTTCCTGTTTCAGCGAAGCTCCCGGCTCACCTTCATTGGTCAAGATTTCCCTTCTTGTTTAGAATTTCTGACTTTCATATGTGTTATTGCAGTTTATTGGTCTTCTTGCTTCAAAATAAAACAGACAAGAAATGAAATGAATAAATCGGTTTGTCCTTTATTGCTTCCATTTCTCTGTCTGCTCAGATTCATACACTTTGCTGTATTTACATCTCAGTGTTTCCACTTCCATCTTTCTCTTTTCTCTCCAGACACACAAATACTCTTTTCATTCAGTTTTCCATTTTCTCCTGCTAATCTTTCCTTCTGTCTCCATACTTCCAGGTTTCCAGTTAAATTCTTTACACTTTCTGGTTAATAGAGTAAATCTGAACCTCTTACATTCGCACAGAGAAGATATTTAAGTTCCTAAATTCAAAGTTCATCATCTTTCTGACTCTTACATCTTCTTACTATCTGCTACTTCGTCGAGGCGCCATGACTCATGAAGATGGAGATTGAAGGTGAAATAAATGCAACAGAAAAGAGGTGAAGATCCAGCAGAAGCAACAAAAACAAGATAACAGGATGAGAGATGAAGAGGAAACAGGATTATTTACAGTACCAGACAACCTTATTAATTATCCTGTAATAACATAAAAAATGGGACTGTTAAATCATGTTGAGTCAAAATAAAACATTAAAATATTTCCAGTGAAGAAGAATCAAAAACAGCTCAGCGTGAAATCACAATAGTAATAAATATATTCAGCTCGTTTCACTTTGTTCAGGACGACGTTTTGATCCACCTGACCTAAAACTAATGATCAGAATCAGGTTACCTGTGACTGATTTAATGTGAGGAAGTGTAAAGAAACGATTGGTATATTAGTTTAGATGTCATAAGAATGCGCAGAAATCACAAATGAAATGTTATGATCAAGGTTTCTCTCAGTCATTATGAGGTGGTGTGAAGCTTTAAAACACGACAGCTTAAACACTTTATCCTATATTGTGATTATAATAATAACATTTACTCTGTGATCTCAATCAAAACAAGCTTTTTATGTCAAGATCTCCAAGTGAAATAATTCCACGTCCTCTTTGGTCAAAGGTTGTGTTTGCTACAGTAAGCCAGAGAGAAGTTGGACGTACGTGGATGTGGATTTCGATTTTTCTTACTCGTGCGAGACAACAGAGCATTTAAAGCAACGAAGAAATAAGAACGTATGTTTGTTATCTATGCAAGCTGTAAAAAACGACAAACTAAATCAAGCAAAAGACAAAATCGCAAGATAATTTGAGTTTAAGTACAAGAACTGGAATTATTTTTTGGGATCAAAAGGAAATTATTGTTTGTTGTCTTGAGATTGTGACTCTGCATTCGTGAGAAAAAGCACGAGGGCTAATTCCACGCATTGTCCTTTCCAGGCTTCTGTAGTTTTCGTCGCGTCAGTGTGTGTGTGTGTGTGGCTCCTGAAGACATGTCCTTTATCAGAGTGCTCCAGGCCGCCAGGCAGTCCAGTCCAGTGTAGTCCAGTCCGGTTCAGTCCAGTCCGGTTTGCTGAGGCAGTGCAACAGTGAACAGTTTTAAACCTGACCTGCAGAAGACCCCGACGTCGTCACATTCAGGTCGGACTGTCTGTGACCTCTAAAATCTGAGATTGAGTACGGGGCAAAGACTCACAGGGATACGTTTCATCTACTTCCCACCTGGTCCAAGCTGCGTCCATAAACTTTGTCTATCCATCACGAAGTCTCAACCAATCTCTGGCTCAGTTCTTGTTGGGTTCCTGGAGACTCGATAAAAACCTCGTCAACCTCTTCTTCTTCCTCCTCCTCGCTTTCTGCTTCAAAGATGGCAGTCATGGGGGCGGCGTAGAGGCGGCAGCGAGCGGCAAAACGCCGGCTGGCAGAGCAGGGAGGAGTGAGGGAGCGAGGTCGCATACAGGGGGAGGAGAGGAAGAAGAAGGGAGAAGAGGAGGACGAGGTGAGGAGGAGGTGACTGTGCATCAGATCCCTTCGCCTCCATCTGAGCGTCATGGAGAAGTTCTGAGTGCACAGAGATGTGGGAGACACTGGAACGTCCAGAGTCAGGTGGGCATTGATATCGTACGTGTCCGAGGTGGCTTTGACTTGGTCTGGCGGTGGTGATGACGCCCTCTGGTGGTCGGCAGGTGTCGCAGGCGAACCAACTACGCGAAGCCGCTCAACAGCTGAGATTCGAGAAGACGAATCAGAGCGACTACCTTTCCTCAGCAAGAGAGCCTTAAAGCTTTCGCTCCTCGCTGATCTTTGACTTTTGAGAGCCGCGGGTCGCGCCTGGCTAGGCGGGAGATCAGTGGGGGTGACCGAAGGGGAGGAGGAGGAAGAGGAAGACGAGATAAGATGTCCTTCATCTTCAGAATCCCTTCTTCCTAGCATCTTTTTCTTAGACCTGAGACAGACAGAAAAAGACCAATCACATTAGCAAAAGACTTTGCACCATTCTGCTGTGGAAGTGACCACAAAACAAATAAAGTTGGGAAGGTGGGAAGAGGTAGAGGCCGGAAAACTAGAAGCACCTGAGTCCAGGAAGAAGGAGGATGGAGGCAACTTAGTTACAGAGCAAGGAAGAAGCTTACTATTCGGGAAACAAAGATTAGAGTTTGGTAACAAGGGGACAGAAAGCTGCCACTGAGGGTACAAGAGATTCCTATTTCTGGGACAGTTCGAAAAGCTACGCAACCAAGGAACTTAACGGGCTATCAGTGCTAGTTTATCTGGTTAAACCTACACAGGGTCAAGAACTGCATCTATTACACATTCAGTAGCCAATCACAGGCTTTACCTGCGGTCAAACCCCACCTACCAGAGCTTTCACGCCGTGCCTTCCCAAACTGCACTGCTCCACAGAAGCAGAGGGAGGAATCGAGCAGACATGTGAGAAGATGGGTGATTGGTTGTTTACAGCAGCAGCGCTGTTGTGCGTTTGTGTGTTCGTACCTGTGGATGACAGTGAACAGATCCTCTGTGGTTCGTGGTCGACCAGAGACAAACAGCTGATCTGCCGAAACGCTGACGAACAAATCAGCTGGTGAGACAAACAAAGAGAAAATTGAAACTGGCATTTTTACTTTCAGTCACACATGAATTAGAATAAAAGGGAGTCTGTAATTCAGCAGTTTTCTGACAGAACTGGACCACGTATCTCACTTTCCAGAACAGCTGCCTCCGCTCACAGCTTGTTTTCAAACACATACAAAAGCCGCATTACATGTACCTACATTTATTATAATGGCTGTACTGACTAAAAAGCATCTGCCTGCAGCTTGTCTGACATCCAGCATGCTGGGACTGCAGGGTAGCACTGGCCCAAATAGGGTTTTTAAGTGGGCAGTGGAGAAAAAGTAATTGATGATGAAAAAAGCTATGAGGAAATCTGTTGACGCCTTCATCAATGAATAAAAACAAGACGAAAATGTTTGGAGGGACGAGCTGGGAAGAGATCCACTAATCTGTGTGTGTGGTACTGAGTTCAGACGCACTTGCTGCGTGTCTCATAAACTGCATGGAAAGACGAGAACAGACATATAGGTAAATTTAACATCTGATGTCAACGTAAACTGTGTAGAGCGACAATCACTGGTAAGAACCAGTGACATCTGCTGACCAATCATCCTGAAATTCATGCAAAGGTAAACACTCTTAAATGTTCTAACATTATCTCATTCACCAACCTGAGCTGGTGTCTTTCACTGAACCTGAAATAGAATACAAGCTTAAAGAAACCGCCACTACACCGCAGTGATCGGAGAAGTGAATGACTCAGTCAGACTCTCGTCAAATCTAGCAGCCCTATAAATGCCAGAACTGTCTCTGCAGCCAAAAGCTTCCCAACACGTCCGACACGACAATGTCACTGAGGAGCAACAATCGAGATGTGACATCTTACCATCTGGAGGTCCCCTGGCCTCTTTCATCTCCTGCCTTCTCCTTTCTGATCCTTCCTTACTCTTCGCTTCCTCTTTTTCCTCTGGTTCCTCTATCAGCAGGTCTGGAAGCGACAGCTCCCCCCGCAGACTGTCAGTGGACAGCGCGCTGCTGAGGGAGTACTTGCTCTGACCAATCAGAGCACAGGAGCTCTCCGAGTCACTGGTGTCTTGATCACATACTCTCGTCGTCATCATCCTCGCGCTCATTTGCATTGTTCCCTCTTTCACCACATCTTGTTCATCTCCAGATGAGGATGAAGATGAAGATGAAGATGATGATGATGATGATGAAGAAGGGGAAGGCTCCATTGCTGATGACATCATTAGCAGTTGCCTTCCTGCCCTCCTCTTCCTCCTCTTCCTTGCTTTGTCTTTTTTCCTTGTGGTGGATGGCATCATCATCACCGTCTTTATCCCACGCTCTTCCACCCTCTCCTCATCCTCCTCATCTTCAGCTAGTGATGACCTCATTTGCCTCTTATAAAATGTTTTCCCGTCATCCTTATAAAGTCTTGTCCTGGTGACCACGGCTGAGCAGGGTTCGGTTGTTCCAGGTTGAATGCCCCCCGTCTGGGTGCAAGTAGCTCCATGGGCCTCTGAATTCCCAAAGGTGCGACAGATCTCAGAGATTCCACATGTTCCTGAGGTACCACAGTTCTCCAAAGTAGTCATGGTCTCACTCATAGTGTCTGAGGTCCCTCTGATACCACTGGTGCCTGAGATACCCATAATTCCAGAGGGGCCACAGTTCCCATGGATCCCCATGGGCCCTAAGATGCTACTGGTCCCCATTGTGTCCCAAGTTCCTGAGGTACCACAGTTCTCCAAGGTACCCATGGTCCCATTTAAAGTGTTGTCAGCCCTTACAGTATCCAAGATTCCAGAGGTGCCCATAGTCCCTAAGGTGCTATTGGTCCCTGTGGTGCTTTGAGTCAGTGAAGTACCAGTGACCCCAAGGGTGTCAAAGGTCCCAGTGGTGCCTTTGGATGCTTCCAGTGTATTTCTAGATGCAAAGAGTGGTTTCACGGTTTTGGGTGAGGTCAATGAGAGATCTGGCTTCTTGTGCAAAATTGGTGGCTTCTGCCTCTGAGGGGAGCTGACAGGTGAGTGTGTGGTGATGCCAGCGGGTGTTGTGTTTACAGACAAAGACGCATCATTCACTGAGTGTGCAGGTAAAGCTTCTTTGCACATCAAGTGCTTTGGTGAAGGTGTATTATGGGTCAGATGTGTGTGGAGAGGAGTGCAGAAAGAGTCAGCAGGAAGCTGTGATTGACTGTTTTGCCCAGGAAGAGGTGCTGTCATTTGTCCATTGCTCTTCCACCCATCTAGTCCTTGTCTGGCCTCAGATGATGCCTTGAGACCCAGAATGCAAAGATCAGGCTTCTTTGGCAGGATTGGCTTCTCTGGGGAGCCGAGCTTCCTGGGGCTACCTGTCTTACAGACTCTATTACTATGTTTTAAATCACTATATGCTCCGGAATCTCCTTTGGCTGCACTGTGACCATGCATTTCTGAATTATTCTTGTCATTTATACTGACTTCAACTTTGCTCTCTGACAGTTTTATTCTACTTTCTTTGTGAGACTCTTGTTTTGTTCCAGAGAGGGTCCAGTATGAAGAATCTGTGTGGCAACCATCCTCAGTGTTTTCCAGTTTTTCTGCAGGCTCAGTTAGCTTAGCATCTGCTAACACTATATCTGTGACCTGTTGTTGTAGCAAAGAAGGATATCGGAGAGTTGTGTTGATGTGGTTTTTGTTTTTACCATGAGACACTTTGCCCCAGGGACTATCAGGACTGGAGACTGGATTGTTTGCCAGTGTAGCATACATGTCTGAATCTTCGTTCTCTCCTTCATTGTACTCGATGTCTTGAGTTTCACCATTGGTCATCTTACACTCAGAGCAACTCTGGTTAGCTGGGTTAGCAACAATGCCTTGTAGGTTCTGACAATGAGTATAAGATGACTCATCATTGGGTGTCCTGACGTCACTTTTTGTTTGGTTGCAGAAGCCATGATGTAATTTGCATTCAGGCAGCTGAGCATCAGCGTTGGCTGGGCTATGAGGGCTAGCATTACTCATTAAATCACTGGTCATATGAGCTTCATTGCTACCAATATGACAGACAGCATTTTGTGATCCAGCTCCATCTCGTTTAGCATCAGTGTTGGCCAAGCTATCATGATTAGCATGAGCCAACACAGCACTGTCTGGGTGAGATTCTTTTCTTGGTAGATCATGGAGAGTATTAGCATGGTTAGCATTAGCTGACAATCTGTCGTCTTGGCAGTGGAGTGCAGCATCAACAGTAGCAAAACTGGCTAGCTCGATGCTAGTGAGGCCCTCCTGGTTCTTGACAGAGCGAAGCTTGACACCCTGCAAAGCCTGGGCTGTGACCATGGGGTAGGGGGTCGTGGCCACTTTAATACAAAGTTTTGGAGAACTGCCATGGTCTGCTGGGGGGAGTGGGGCGATGGGGGATGTGGGGAAAGTAGGCAGAGGAGGAAGAGGAGGTGGTGGTGGTGGAGGGGGAAGGTGAGCGATTGGCAATTCTGGGAGTTTTGAAGGGGATGGAAGCGGGGTAGTTGAAGGACAAGGGAAGTTGGTCAATGATGCCATGGAGGACACCAGAGCATGATTGGAGGTATGCCTGATGGCATAGGAATAGGGGGGAGGAGGAGGCCGGCAGGAAGGTGGGAGAGGAGGAGGAGTAGGGAGGGATGAAGGTGGGAGAGGAGGAGGAGGAGGTGGCGGAGGCGGGGGAGGGGGAGGGGGAAGTGAGGAAGGTGGAGGAGGAGGAGGAGCAGCTGAGAGTTTGTTGATAGAAGAAGGAGTAGGCATGCATGGCTGAGAAAGGGGAGGCGCAGAAGGAGGAGACTTGTGAATGGCGGAGTAGAAGACAGGAGGCAAAGGCGAGGAGCATTCTGGTAGAGGAGGAGGAGGAGGTGGAGGAGGGAGAAGAGAATACTTGGCAGAGGAGTCTGAGGAGGTACAGGAGGACAGGGAGGAGGTGGAGGAAAATGAGGAGGAGAGGGAGGAGAAGAGTGACGACTTCCTCTCTGGCACTGGTGGCTTTGGCCTCCCTTCACCCCGAGACCTCATCCTGGGCAGAGAGGTGACGACAGGGGACAGGGGGGAGGAAGAGGGGTGTAAATAGGAGAAGGGGGAAGTTGGGGGGAGGGAGAAGGCTCCAGGGCTCGCTGCAAGAGGGGAGGAGGGGGTGAGGGGGGAAGAAACAGGAGTACCAGGAGTGGGGGTGTTAGATTGGCTGGAGTAACCACTGGAGGGTGAAGCAAGGCGCTGGAGCCCAGCCACGGAGGAGGCAGCTGGTTGGGTGTTGGGAGTAAATCTCAGCCCCTCCTCCTCTGAGCCTGGAGACCCAGGGGTGAAGACGTGGGTGTGGGAGTGGCCACGTCTCGGTGGGAGGTGCTCCGAAGGAGGATACTCAACGGAAGTTGCCGTCTGGCAGTCCAGACTTAAAGGTTCAAAGGTAGTGACTGTCCCGCAGTTAAAGCCACTCTGGCGCCTTTTGGTGTTGCTCCTGGGCACCCAGGGATCATGGAAGGTCTGAGGAGACAACGTGGACGTCCTCTGGGTGGTGGGCTCCAGACAGGGGCTCCGCTCTAGACGGGGACTGGAGGAGGAGCGGAAGGGTTTGTTGCGACCGGGACGGCGCCTCAGAGAGTCAGAACGTAATGGTGGAGGAGGGGGGCGCTTGGACTTGCGGAGGGAGATGCTGCGGGTGATGGTGCGAGAGGAGGAGGAGGTGCTGCACTTCCTCTTCTCCCGGCTTAGCAAGGGAGAGGAGGTCATTTTCTCTGAACACAAGGAGTTGCTGTCAGTGTGAGCGGGAGAAGAGCGACCGGAGGAGAGCAGGGGCTCACAGTTCCAACCTTCCTCAGAAACACATCCCATCTCCTGGGTGATGCTATTCCAGTCACCGCCGGTCTGGCTGCTGAGGACACTGGAGGTGGGGGAAAGAGGCTGGTAGCTCCACGTCTCCCCATTATAGGAGTCACCACTGTGGGAGCACTGGTTGTTCTGTTGTCTGGAGGTCTGGTCATCCAGAGCCTGGTAGCTAAACTGTGACTCTGAGTTTGCAATGGAGGAGGAGGAGAGGTAGTGGGAGGAGGAAGAGGAACCGTGATGTTGGCCAGCATCGTTCAGGAGCTTATCACTGGGGTAAGACCACTCTGATTGCAGGGCACGACTGGGTGTGCCCGGCAGAGAGGAGGTAATGGGAGAGGAAGGAAAAGAAGAAGAGGAGGAGGAAGGAGACTGGGGGATGACTCTGGCAGTGGGGTCAAAGAGCAGCAGGGGCTGGAGGTCGCTGGGGAAACCCTGCAAATCCTGCATGTGGAGAAGAAAACAGGAAGACAGAATATTTTTACTTTGTTTTAATTTCTGATCTACTTGTGACAATGAGTTCTCCTCAACTGACCTGGCAACAAGATGAGGAGGCACTGAGTGTCCTGTAGGAGGCGCTGTTACAGCTGGCCTCAGAGTTCAGAGAGGAGTTGGTTGCCAGACGTGGGAGGCTGTGGACCTCTGAGGAGGAAGAGCAGCAGGATGAAGAGCGGTCATGACAGGTGCTGACAGGTGAGGAGGAGGTCAGGGAGGCCATGAGGCTGGACATCCCCTGTCCTTTAGGGGCTCGGATCCTCCTTGCTGATAAGTGGCCCTTCTCACTGACTTCTCCCTTGTCCTTGTCTTCCATCTCCTCCCCTTTGTTCTCCTGCTGGTGGGTAGAGGCGCAGGAGGCAGGTCGACCCACGGTGGGGAACTGATCAGGAGGAACTGAAGGGACTGACGGTGAGTCTGGAGAGACAGAAGTTCAGAACAGAGGAGATAAAGGAAAAGAAGAGGAAGACATTGAGTGATGGAGAGCTGTGAGAAGGGACGTGAATGGAAGAGGAAGTGATGGAGCTTATACCCAGCTTGCGGTTGACATCACCAGGTATCCCAGTAACTGTCTTACGGCGGCTCAGGTTACGGGATCGCCGGGATAACGAGTCAGTGTTGGAAGCCACTCTTCGAAAACTGGCCTGACGATCAAAACTCTCTCCTGAGGGGAGAAAACACAACAAACGCAGGAATAAAAGAAACCTCTCGAAGTTCATGAATTTATCGAAAAAGAGATTCTGTCAGTTTAAAAGCCTGAATCTGTGTTGATTCTCAATCCGACTAAAGCTCCAAGTCCTGTGCTGGGTTCAAGTTTCAAGTCTAGACTCAAGTTTGAAGACAGGCTTAAGTCCAAAGTCTGAGTCAAAGCTCAATTATGAGTTGAGTTCTAACTTCAAGTAGAGATTCAAGTCAGAATGTAATCCAAGTCTGAGTCAAATCCCAAGCCCAGGTCAAGTGTCAAGTCTGAGTTGAGTCTCAAATCCAAGTCATGCCACAAGTCTTATTGAGTCTCTAGTCTAAATCAAGCACCAACTTTAAGCCTAGTCTCAAGTGAGAGTTCAAGAAAAATCAAGTTTCAAGAATAAATTGAATCTCAAATTCAAGTCAAGTCCAGCGTGAGTTGAGTTTAGACTCCTGATTCAAATGAAGATCCTGAATTGGTTCTTAGGTGTGAGTTGAGTATCAAGTCCACATCAAACTTCAAGTCTGAGATTAGTCTCATGTCAAATCTCAAGTTTAAGAGTCCTTAATATTCAAATCTGGATCAGGGTCCAGTCACCTACCTGTTATATTGATGGGGACTACATCAGCTGCAACCGCCTCAGCCTGCTGCCTCATCCTCTCCTCCGGGGTTGGAAGTCGGGGGGTTAGCTCCATCTCCACATCGAGCGCTGGCTCATAGGCGGGGGCCAGGACGTTCCAGCCGGAGGCGGGGTGGACGGGGTTGAGGACCAGTGGAGTCAGAGGTCGAGTGTTATTCAAGATGAACCTCTCATCTTCATCTGAGAAAGCTGAAGACTGAATACACACACACACACACACACACACACACACCCACACCCACACACACACTGTTAACATGCACGTTCTTTTCGCTATCTTGCAGTCTAACTAAGCCTGAAATGATGAGTTTAAACCGAGTGGAGCCTCCACTAAAGTGCTGACTGTGGTTTAAAACTGGTGCCTCAGATTTAAAGTCTAACTGCAAAAGGGTCTAATTTAAACCCAGGACAGTTTAACATGCCAAATTTAACCCCAATCAGAGCTAAATTAGAACCTAGCCTCGAAGGTTAAATTTAAAAACTCAGGTTTAATTTCAGATGAGACTTATTTTGTGAGATTCAATTTCAATCCCAGACTCGCTGGATAGAATCTGTTGTAATCTCTTGAGCCTGGTTTAACCTGGTAGATTCAAGTTTTACCCAGTAGGTTCAGTTGAGCTGCAGTGGAGTCAAATCTACCGCAGTGGGGTTGGATTAAACCCTCCTGCAGCTGAATTTAACTTAATTTAGTAGATTTAACTCAGCCTGAGAGTGTTGAGCAGAGTCTGTGATCTGTAGAGTTAGGTTTAACCACAGTGGACTCTGCTTTAACTACAGCAGAGACAAATCTAAGACAGATTAAGTCTGGATGAACACAGGACCGTTTCTTAGCTCTAGAAAAACCTGTCCAGCATCTCATGGAACCTGATAGGGTCAAGTTTAACTTCAGCAAAGCCTTGTCTAACCTCACCTCAAGACAGAATCTGATGTAATCTTCAGTAGAGTCCAGTTTAGAATTAAGGAGGCGTGTTAAACCCCATAGAGTTAAATTTCACCCCAGTTAAATCCAGTTAAACTGCAGTGGAGGCAAATTTTGTGGTTTATGGTTCGGTTAAACCCCAGTTCAAGATGATCGTAACCACAGTATAGTCCAACCCAGACAGAGTCAGGTTTATTTAACTCGCTATATCAAACTGCCAAATGTATTTAATCTCACCGAGTCTGGTTTAACCCACTGGAGTCTGGATTAACGCTGATAAAGTTTAATTTAACCGCAGTGTCATCTGGTTTTACATGGTTGCATTAATCCCAGTAGAGTATAACTCCAGTTTAGTTTCAGTTAAACGCTCAAGTTCAGTCCCCAGAGATGCTGGTCCTGCCTGATTCTAGTTTGGCCCCATCAGCATCTCATGTCAGGGTCTGGTTTAACCCCACAGAATCTTAACTTTAACTGTAGTACATAGTTTAACCCCAGCAGAATCTAATAAAGTCTGGTTGGGTGTGACCAGGACAGTACTCTAGTTTAGTCTAGTTAATTCTGATCTAGTCTACTTTAGTCTACTTTGATCCAAGTTTACCTTTCTCCTCCAAACTGAAAACCTGAAACAAACTGAAAAACAGGAGCGAGAGAGAAAGTCCAGGACTCTGGACCTCTGAGAGGAGGGAGGAACAGCAGAGAGGATAAAACAGAAGAAGAAGAATGAAACGATATAAGTGAGAGAGCAGGAGGGAGGAGACGCACAGCGGTTTAATAACCGCAGTACTTCAGTTTGAACAGCAGATGGCAGTAAAACAACGTGACTCTCCTCTAATGCAGGGAGTTCAAACCAGACCAGAACCGGATCCAAGCAGATCAGACGACATCCAGCTGGATTAGAGCAAGTCCTCAATTAAAGTGAGCTTATCTGGTTTGAACAGTCCAGTTTTTTCTTTCTGCTGTCTGCTTCGACTCCACGACACGTCAGAGGGAAGATGTACTTTTTACTTCATTACATTCATCCGACAGCTTTAGTTACTTTGCAAATGATTCATTTTCACACACAAAACATGTGAAGAGTTTAGAAAACATGATGCTTTGTCTTAAATTAAACTTCCCAACAGTTCATACAAGAACAGCTGAAACAATTAGTCGTTTCAAATCATTTGATGGTTCCAGATATTTTCAGAATCAATCGATTCATGGAGGACTTGTACTTGTACTTGTAACAGTGTGGTATTTGTACTTTTATTGAACACTGGTTGTGTATCAGCAGCAGTAATAATAATGAACCTGTGGCAGCTGTCTTACATGCAGAGGTGGAATGTAACTAAAACTATTATTCAAGTACTTCACTTGAATACAGTTTTAAGGTACTTGTACTTTACATGAGTATTTCCCTGTTCTGCAAACCTATACTAAAATTCTCCGAGTCCTTTAGAGAAATAAACCAGAAAAAAATGTTTAAAAATACATGAGCACTTTCATGTTTAATACTTTAAGTGTATTTGAATATGAATACTTCTCCTGCTGGTGCATCACACACAAGTGTCCTCTATGAAGGAGGTATTTGTATTTGCTGTACTGCAGTTGTTTCAGACTCATTAATATTCACAACACTGTGCCCATATTAATATCATGTGTGCGTGTGTGTGTGTGTGTGTGTGTGTGTGTCACTAACCATCTTCCTGCTTTTGTCCCTCCACCTGCTGCGTGCTCTGCTGCCCTCTGATTGGTTGAGCCCAGAAGAGGACAGGCTCTGTGGGCGGGGCTGAGAGCTGCCTGGTAGGCTGTAGCCATGCTGAGTCAGCCCGTTACATGCTATACACACACACACACACACACACACACACACACACACACACACACACATTCATACATCCATGAGAGAACAGAAGCAACATGAGACAGTAAAGACGCTCACACAGCAAATAACCAAAAAAATCATCTAACGACAGGCTATCGATCAATTCATCAATCAATAATCCAGCCAATTTTGTGATTATTTTGGGCAAAAACATCTCAATAAAAGCACATCATTGTGATGTTTATTCGTTAAAGTGCAGTTAATCAATAGATCAGCTGAAAACATGTCAGCCTGGTTCCTCTAAATCGATCGATCAAGTAGAAATTCGGCTTCACAGTCGGTGCAGTTGAGATGAAAGGAGGTCCTTTGTCTGTGACATGTAGCACTGCAGCTGCTGTGATGCAGTCTGCAGCACTGTGTGTGTGTGTGTGTGTGTGTGTGTGTGTGTGTGCTGCAGCTCTCTGCAATCTGCTCTCAGTATTCAATAATCGAATTCATCAGTTAGAGACGCTAAAGTCACCAAAATAAGAGCTTTAAAGTCTCTGTTTCCTGAGCAAATATCCGATGTGTAAACACACGATTTGTGCAGCAGCAGCTGCAATAAAACCCACAAAATGTGGTTTTATTCAGTGACGTGCTGAAATACTCAGATCTTTTACTGAAGTTGACATACCACAGTGTAGAAATACTCTGTTACAAGTAAAGGTCAGTACTTCAGTGACACTTGTATCTGCCATTATTCTGTGAGCCAAACCAACAAAGTGTCAGTGCGTCTCTCGGTACCGTCTGACTTCCTGTCTGTGGCTCTCAGCTCTAAGCTCATTGGTTCCTCCTGAAGATCTAAATCCTCAGAAAAAAGCCTCATTAATGTTTAGTTTCAGTCAGTCACTGCAGCTTTTTATCAAACAAACAGGAGGACAGAGTGCGTTTGCTGGGGACTACTTTCAGCGGTGGATTAATCTGCATTTGTTGCTCTGGTGAGTGTTTGTGGCAGCAGGACGGGATTATCAGCACAGGTGTTGTTCCCTGTTGACCTCTGACCTTGCACATCATCAGCGCTGCCGGCTCGCCTTTTTCCAGGGATGAAGATCAGACTGTTCTGGGGCTTCTGGGTAGTGTAGTGAACAGACCACTTCCTGTCTGCGTCCCCTGCTGCAGAGAGGGAGACACAGAGTGCAGCACAGTTCAGTGTGTGTGACTGGTTTCTGTGTTTAATCTAGTTCCAGCACACACACACACACACACACACACACACACACACACACACACATACACACAAACACACACACACACACACACACACACACACACACACACACAGAAGTGATGATCAGTGTTGCAGCTCTCAGCACTCCTCAAGGTGACCCGGGACACACTCAGTACCAGAGGGCTTTTATTCTGAAGGAGCAGCAGATTGATTCGCTGTGGTATTTCGTGGACAGGTGTGAAGTTAACGGCTCAGTCTTCAGCACTTCAGAGGCTTCAGCTCTGAGATATTTCAAGCTCTCAGTGATTAGCAGAAATGAAACACACTGCAGTCACCTGGAAGACATTTTTGTCCAATTCTTCCCCACATGAGAAGAAATGTGGGGTTCGGCGTCTCCCTCAAGGACGCTGACGTGGAGCAGAGGTGACAGCAGCTGATATATAAATGCAAACAACTAATTTACTTAAACAGACATTTGAGCCCAGTTTGTCACATCACAGAGGATTTAATCATGAAGTCTCCAGTTACTGATGAAACCACTCAGACAACAAACAGCACAGCTCAACACCCACGCCGCTCAGTGAAGGAACAAACACGGCAGACAGTCCACCAATGACCTGCAATGACTTCAATTAGAGACTATTTAAATGCTTTAAAAGCAACTTTAAAGACCGCATGAAGTCTGAGATACTGAAAGACAATGACACACAGAGAAATCATGCAGAGCCTCCATCAGGTTTAATTCACTCATTCATCGCTCCTCCTGACATATAAAATGTTGATTTTTTCCACGTCACCTTATGTTAATAATGACTTTCATTTGGACTAATATGAACTCTGATGTCGACATTTCGGCCTCCTGGACGCTCGCAGACGCTGATGAATGAACTGTGCTGCCGACCGAAGGTTGAGAGCTCAGATGACAGAGAGCCAAGACTTTTGGTCAGCGTTCGCTGCGCTTTCAAAAAAATCTGAAGCCAGGCCGCACGGCGAGCGCCACGTTTCGCCACGTTTCGCCACGTTTCGCCACGTTTCTCCACGTTCACACATAAACTGTGCATGAAGAGCGGAAATGTTTGGGAGTTACAGACGGTTTTTCAGATTGCAGCTTCCATGAGTTACAGAGTCATCACCTAAACCTGCAGCAGTCTTTAACAAATGCTAGCTATCAAAAAGCTGATTTAGCCCAATAATGACGGGAGTGAACTGTTTGTGGTTTGAATAATATAAAGTAACTTGAGTCCAGACAGAGGCTTTGAGCTCCGTTCACAATTTTTTTGAGATTTTTGTGACAATCAATCGAATCGCTGCAAACAATCATCACACGTTTCACTCAAACATTTTTATGCTTTTCACGTAAACGGGCAGGGAGATGATTCTAACTGCCACCCGCCAGCCAATCAGAGAGCAGAGTTTTCGGTCACTGTGGTTAATTTGGTTTACAGTCTCTTCTGGAGGTGTCTGAGAGTCCTTGAGGAGGTTCCTAAGAACGCTGAGGGTCTCCAGAATCCCAGGGGCCCTTGAAATGGTACCAGAGGCCCTGGGGAAGCTTCCCAGGGTCCTTGAGGGGGATGTAGGGGTCCTTGAACTGAGTACAGAAAATTAAAGGGTCCTTGAGGAGGTCATTGAATAGGTTCTAGGGGTCCTTGAGAAGTACCAAAGGTTCAAGTAGTCCATGTGGAGGTCCCAAGGGTCCTGGAGAGACTTCTTAAAGTCCCTGAAGAGATTCAAATGGTCCTTGATTGGGTTCTGGAGGTCACTGGGGGGTTTATGGTCCTTGAGGAGGTTCCTGGGATCCTTGAGTCATTTACCTGTATTGTTGCTATGGTTACCTGCAGCTTAACACACCCCCGAGCCCTGATTTGGAAGCGTGGCTGACCTGAACTACGATTGATTTTAACACCTGACAGCCAATCAGAGAGCTGCATGTTATGAGGTCATTTTTAGAGAACTATCATACTCTCTCTACAAACACACAAGTGATGCTCTCTCACCCAACATCGCAGATCTGAAATCAGTTCATCATCACCGACACACAAGAACATGAATATAACACACACACACACACTGACACAGACAGACAGACAGACAGACAGACAGACAGACAGACACACACACACACACACACACACACACACACACACACACACACACACACACACACACTCACCTCTGCTCTTGTTGAGATATTTGAGGACGGATTTGATCGCCGCTCCGATCAGAACCATAACGACGCCACACACACTCACACACACACGCACAGTGGACACACACACACTCCTGAGGCTGCAGCAGACAGAGCAGCAGCAGTAATGCAGCTCCACTCTCCTCCCACCGCTCTCTCTATCTCACTCGCCCCTCGCTCGCTCTCTTTTTCTTTCTCTCACACACACACCCCCACACATACACACACACACACACACACACACACACACACACACACACACACCATTTTTGGCAGGAAGCCAGCACACGTGTGTGTCCTTCATGTGTGTCGCCAGGTGATGAAGGTTACCCACAAATGCTGCATTAACACACACACCAAACATGATGCTTTGAAGATGAAGGGAGATGAAGAAAGACCATTGAAATTGTGTGTGTGTGTGTGTGTGTGTGTGTGTGTGTGTGTGTGTGTGTGCGTGTGTGTGTGTGTGTGCGTGCTTTAAATGTGAGGCTGTTCATCTTTTATTCTGTGTGTTCACTGTCATCGCCGTGTTTCTCTGTGTTCTTGAGTTTCTGTCTTTGTGAGGACTAAACTGAGCGAGGACATTTCAGCCTCTCTCACTGTTTGCAGAGACAGGACCAAGGTGAGGGACAGACCAGGTCCTGGCGTGCCTCCATGGATCCCTGGGAAGTACCAGAGGTCCTTGAGGATATGTAAGGGGTGCTTGATAAGGTACGAAAGGTCTTTGAGGAGGTCTGCAAAGGCCTGGGGGGGACACTAGGGACCTTTAAAGAGGGTCTTTGAGGTGGTTCCACAGGTCCTTGATAAGCTACCAGAGGTCTTTGAGGGAAAGATCAAATGGTCCTTGATGAGCTCAGCAGGGTCCTTCAGAAGAACCAAAGATAATAATATAACACACAGCATACTGCAGTGTGATGGGACAGACAGGAAGCAGCTGTCAGGCCGTCACATTTCAGCTGATTTTCGTCTTTCATGGTGGACGTCCTGAGACACGTCTCCAGTGAAAATGTCTGCTGTCCTGGAGCTCAGCAAACATCGTGTTTCAGCTGGATGATGCCGGATTTCTGGCATCATCGTTCAACAGAGGCTGAGGACTTCTGAACTGACAGCAACATTTATGTTAATGCACAGATCACCTTCATCCTCACCTTCATCATCAGTCTCAAACTGGGACAGTTCCAGTCTGTAAGTGTGCCAACTATCTGGGCCAGCGGAGCAGCTAATTACTTCTGTCTTCATGCCTGACAGCCTGTCTGTCTGTCCGTCCGTCTGTCGGCCTGTCGTCACCTCTCAACTGTTTTAATTAGTTTAATTAATTAGTCAGTAAGTAGGCCACGCTATCATCATGTCACAGCGTGTATATATAGTCAGAATATGTTCAACTCTGAACTCTGAGCAGGAACAAGGTCTGTTTCTTTGAAGTCCAACCAGAAAAAAGAGGGGCGGGACTTCCTGCCTGACCAGGATCATCAGGATCTTATGACACTGTGGTCCAAAACCCGGACCTACCAAGTCAAACCGCTTCAGGTTCTGAGTGGACTCATTTATGGACCCAGTCAACCAGCAGCGGCTGAAGCTAACAGGTAGCAGCTGTCGCATGGCAAAGCCTGTTCATCTGTTATTACAGGAATTAGCCATTAGCCTAGCGTATGGAGCTGCAGCTAATCCCTGCTCACACACACACGCACACACACACGCACACACACAGATTATACACACAGGGGAGTTAATTAAGGGAGAACATGGAGAGTCAGAGTGTTTGTGTTTCTGTCTGAGAGAGTGTGTGTGTGTGTGTGTGTGTGTGTGTGTGTGTGTGTGTGTGTGTGTGTGTGTGGTTTTGCATGTTATCTGAGAATAATATCTAAGTGGAGCTGCGATACATTATTGATCAGACGTGTATTGGAGTTATCAGAAGAGATCTGCAGGCAGAAAGGAGCTGTGTTCTGATTTACAAATGAAGAAGAAGAATTGTTCAAACTGGACCAAACCAGGACAAACCAGGCTAACAGGCTGTTTTCACAGCAGATATTTGGACTTAACGAGGCAAAAAAACAGCAACCAGAACGAAACCAGGCCAGCTGGAACGAGTAGGAACCAAACTGGGCCAGAAACTTAAAGGTCCAAACAGAACAAAAGCAGGACTCACTGTGGACCAAACGGAGCCAAAGTCGGCCCACTGGGGGCCCTTCGCGACCAAATAGTACCAAAGCAGGCTAGCTAGAACCGTTCCAGACCAAACCGAGCCAATGTTTGGTAGCTGGGAACATTTGGGACCAAACAGGACCTGCTGGGTTAGCCAGGTAGGCTAAAACCAGACCAGGGGGGTCACTTGGGCACAAGAAGAAGTAAATGTTCTAGTCTAGTTACTATATGCCAACAGTCCACGACAAAGACCATACTACCCATAATTCCTAGCAGTACCTCTGTGTAGAAGGGGCGTGGTTTGTGTGGCCTCCAGCCCAGCACTCCTCCCTCGGCGTGGTCGGAAGCAGAAGATGCCGGTCCGGTGAGGCCTGCTGGGCCGGTAGCGGTACTGCGGCGGTGCCTCCGGCTCCCTGAAGGAGGGCGGGGCGCTGAGAGGCGAGGGGACGGGCAGGGTGTAGCCGGGACGGGGCTCCGGGGTCGGGGGGCACGAGCCTGTTCGGCTCCGCTGGGCGAGGACTGGGCAGGTGGAGCGTGGCAGATGAAGGGGTGGAGAGGTCGGGTTCGGTTTCCCATAAGCTTCTGGAGCGAGGAAAAGCTTCCCATGAGCCTCCGGAGAAAGAGACGGGTGGATATGAGGGCGAGGTGGGAGGTGCTGTCGGTGGTGCCAGGTGCTGCTGCCTGGATACTGAAGGTGAGGTGGGAGGGGCTTTCTGTCACCCGTGGGCGTCCCCAGCCTGTTGGCGCCACTTGCATTCATCCCCAAGATGGCATCGTGGTGCTGGTGGATCTTGGCACTGAGAAGGCGGCGGCGCAGGCTGCCCTCCGTCTTGGGCTGCAGGGCAGCCATCTTGCGTGGAAGAAGCTCATCACACTCTTCATCAGGACTCGTGTTCCAGCAGCGCGCCACGCCGGGTCCCGGCCCCTCGCCGCCCAGACACTCTACGTATGAAATCATCCTGGCACCTGATTGGCTGTTTGATGTCCGGCTGCGCCCTCAGGACAGATCGGACACGATGAGCACGATAAAAACTAGTTCCTCTGGAACCATCTTTTCACAATAAAAGCCTCAAAGAACTTCCAACCTTTCATCATAAAAGCTCCTGGTGTCTGTTTTTTACTTTTTAATTCAACTTCACAATAAAGCATTCAGCCCTTCCAAAAACGTTCTTTCCATAGAAAATATTCAGCAAAATCAACACTTCGATCCTTCAAAGTCGAATTCGTGCTTTTCTCACTCTTCGTCACAATCTCAGACGGCTTCAAAATAAATGAACAAATGACATTTTTCAAAGTAAAGACACTGAAGATTCAGTGGTCCAGTTCAGAGCAACACGACAAACTTCAGTCCCTCAGAAAAAGCCTCACACTTCCAGAACCTTCACAATAAAAGCACAAACATTGTTCAAAAGCTCAAAAATGTTAAAGTTCTCCACAAAAAATGTGTTCCGCCTTTCATAAACGATTCTTACAGAAAATCTCAAACTTTTCCATCAGATTCGGCTCGAAAATCTGTGGAACAGCTTCAGGACATCGATCATGCCAAATGTTTTTCAGTCAGCCACGAGTCAAACTTTCAGCAGCTTCTTCTCATTCCTTCACGATAAAAACCTCAGACCTGTCACCACCAAACATGAAGCCAAACAACAGTGGACGCGATGCTCCTTCAAGTGAGACGTGCGTTGTGTGTTTCGTCTCCTCTCTCCGGCTCTAATCTTCTAACAGGGATTATCCAGGTCTGCAGATGGCCTGAGAGGCACAGGTATTTACCTCAGCGCACCACATGTTGCTTGATGCTGCGCTTCTGTGTCAAACTGGCTAATTCTACATTCAGATCACAGAATCAGAGAACACTGATGATGATGAGTCTTCTTCCTCTGAGCTTCCTTTACTATCCAGAAATGATTCATCTGCTGCTGAAAATAGTCCCAACAAACACTCTGTTTCCTCAGACTGTCTGATAAAAGCTGCAGCTGTCTGAGGAAATAAAAAAGCTTTAAAACACGTTAAACTGTAAATCTGTCAGGTGTTTTCAAAGATCCAGGTGTTGAGTGTGAACCAATAAGCTTAGAGAGGCACAAACAGGAAGTCAGAGACAGAATGACACCAGACTGAACCTTCAAACTATGTTTCATCGGCTCTGTCATCATTTATGGAAGAAGAAGAAAACCGTCCCGCTCGCGACCTCGATCTCCACGATCTCATCTCGGGATGGACGAGCCTGCGAGCCGCTCGTGGTTCAGCTGAGAGCTCCAGAGCGAGCAAGTCAGTGGACCTCGGTCGCTCCAGAGGCAGAGAAACACACAAAATCAGTTCAGAAAAGTGTGAAAAAGCGTCTGCAGGCAGAGAGGAAATGGTTTGAGTTTCCCGTCACGCTGATTTAATGATGGGCTCATTAGTTCAGTGTGCAGAGTCATGACGTGGTCACCTGACCAACACACAAAGTCCCATCAACCTCCAGCCTCTGTGTCCTCTGATGGCTTTGATTTGGTTCTTCTAGTGAAGTCAAAGTTCTGTTGAGGGCGAAGAAGAAAGAGGAAAACTGCTGTGTACTCACTCTTCTGCATTTATCAGCGTTCACCTCATGATGACTGAAGAAAAGAGGATGAACTGGTGTGAATAACAGAGAGAAGACGGATGTTCTCTGCGTGGATCCTCCGAGCGAGGGGACAAATAAAGCCTCTAACTGTGCAATTAAAAGCAAATTCAAGCTACAAAAAGAAAGCAGCAATGAATCACGTCGATGTCTGAAGCGATTGTGACATTAAAGGTGCAGCGTCTGTGTTTCCATCCAGGACGAATCGTCTCCAAAGCTGCTGATTGTGATGTTGATCCATTCAGTCAACATCAGTGTGTGTCTGCGTCGCAGGGGAACAGCTGTGTTTTGGAAGCTGAATGGGATGTTTCAGCCTGCCTCAACAGGCCAGCAGTGATTACTGAGACACACACACACACACACACACACACACACACACACACACACAGAGACACGCGCGCACACACACACACACACACACAGACACGCGCGCACACACACGTGTCAAACCAAAGAATGCCTCATGCCTCCAGACCCAAAGCTTCCACTTTTGCCACGAGCCACAAAGATTCAATTTCAACACAAAATATCACAGGAACCATTTGAGCTGCAGCGGCAACAGCAGTACTACAAGAAGTGAAGTACTAGTACCAGTACAAGCAGTTGTAACCATAGTAACGGTGCAGAAAGAAAGCACAAAGGACAGCAGCAGCTGTAATCTGGAAAATACTAAATCCAGTGCACACTTCGCCTCCATTAATCTCTCTCCCTCTGCTCAAAATAAAGCTCGCTCGACCCCCTTTCTTGCTGACAACACACACACAAACACACACACACACACACACACACACACACACACACAAAAGAAAAGGTTATGGAGATAACAGTGTGTGTGTGTGTGTGTGTGTGTGTGTTAACAGAGTCCTGACAGCTAGCGGACAAAATGACCTACATCTGAGTACACACACACACACACACACACACACACACACACACACATTCACACACACACGCACACAGCTGGTGGAGTCTTCAGAAGCTCGGTGAAATTTTTGGCAGCACACACACATTCAGTACAAGTGCACACACACTCTTCCATCTGCAGCATTTCTCCTAAATTCCTCACTGGAAACTTTGTGTGCATCGTCTCTCTCACCTTTTAAGCAGAGCATGTCGTCCTCGCTCGCCCGCCGTTGCTCGATGTCAGTGTGTCTGTGTGTGTGTGTGTGTGTGTGTGTGTGTGTGTGTGTGTGTGTGTATATGAAAGTGAATCTCAGCAACAAAGGCTGAAAACACAAGTTCAAACACAGATTCCTTCCTCGCTCTCCCTCTGTCTCGTTCCTCCACAATAAAAGCCCCCTCCTTCCTCTCTCTCTCTCTCTCTCTCTCCTCAAACCAATCCTCGCTCGACCCCAACTTCCCCTCCCCCATCACACCCCCCCACCCCCACACCCCACACACAGTGGTGCAAGAAGTATTCCGACCTTTAAAAAGAACTGTTTTGCCTCTGAGATGTAGTGGAGTATTGTATTAAGTTGAATAAAATGGAATTTCTAAAAGTACAAGTACCTCAAATATGTACTTGAGTACAGTATTGGAGTGAATGGACTCTGTGTTGATCACAGCGACTGACCAACAAAGTATTTCCCCAGCAGCCAATCACACAGCTGCATGAGAAGGACGAGAAGTCCCACACACATGTTCACTCATACACACACATGCATGCATGCATGCATGCACACACACACGCACACACACACACACACACACACACACACACACACACACACACACACACACAGACCTGACTGAATGATGTGATGCTGAGGTGGGTGATGGGAGATGGAGTCCTCTTGTCTGCTCTCTTCCCTCCACAGCAGACATTTGCCTCTCCAGACAAAAATAGCTTCATTAATCACCTTAGCATGCCCTGGATACACACACACACACACACACACACACACACACACACACACACACACACACTAATCCAGTTATTCAGCAGTATATGAATCATCTGTAAAATATTCCGTCTGGGTTTAACGCTGCATAATGTTGTTACATAACAGACTACAGATTTTACTTGTCGCTCTTCAGCAGGAAACAAAGCTGTCAGCTGCTGTAAAATATCCAAATGAATCATCAATTTATGGGTCAAAATAAAATTAACTTGAATTATTGGGGAATATTAGTTATATTTGCTCATTCAGTTTTAATGGTAATAATGATACTGATATTGTAAACTGGTTCATCTCGATGCAAATTATGTTTATTTCATCGTTCTTGCGTCTATAAGCTATTACAACTTAAAGTTATTGTGAATTGGATGTTGGACTGAGATCACGCGATAACTGTGACTGGGGCGAGACCTTGGTGAGAAAGGCGTTATTGTGATTGGTGAATCGCCCGACGGCTAGCTCGACCCAATTGGCTGTGCAGGAGGTAAACAGGGAAATGAGTGTAGGCGCCTGAGCGGGCTGGATGTTGTAGGTGAGTTCGGTCTAAATACGGAGATTTAAATCCATTAAAATGAACGTCCGGAGTAATTTTCCTGCCAGTTCAGGTTGAGGAGCTTTACGACACACACACATGTGGCGATAGAGGCAGCCGGGTTGAATTTAGACGATGTAAAATGTGGTTTTTGAAGCACGTTAGCTGGGAGTTAGCCTGTTAGCTTCGATCCGCCGGACTGTTCACTCGTTATTACGTTATTGTTACAATCCCGGAATAACGTGTGAAACGGTGATCTGACTGTGGAGACAAGTGTCCGCCATAAATGAGCTCTATTGTTCCCACAATCCAATTTTGTTTGGGAAAATAGTGTGAATATGAATCAAGTCTGGTTGTTGTTTTTTGATAATGGAGAGAAGTTGAAAATAAAACGTTCGCAAGTAATTTGGTTCAGGTGGCAAAGAAAAAAAACAAATGTAGGGCTGTAACTAACGACTACTCTCATTATTAGTGATCATTCAGTGTATAAAATATCAATACGAAGTGATTAATCCCCATCACACTTTCCAGGGCCATAGCCAGTATTTTAGAAATACCATATTTTCTTAAATACAGGCTCCCGGAAAAACAAAGGTGGATTAACTCCTGATGCCTTTCACATAATTTGCATGCCAGCATACATTTCCATCACTTTAATTTAACAATTCAACAATATAATCATGTTGCTTTCAACACTCTGTTGTTCAGGGTTACTCATCTGAAGTGTTATTGTCCTTTTTCAGTCACTGCGGGTGCCACTCGATGGCAGTAGCTACATTTGAAGCCCCGCATGCGAACTGTGCAAGTCACTGAATTTTCCAGCAATCAGTCGAGGATCATGGCACCCAGACGGAAATTTGATTTTGAATTCAAAGAGAGAGTTTTGCAGTATGCCGAGGAAAATTCAGGAGAGAAAACAGCGAAGCACTTTAACATTGACACCAAAAGAATCAGATACTGGAGGAAACAGAAGGAGGAGCTGCTGGTGGCCGACAGGGGGAGGGCGCGACTGGCCGGAGGCGGGAGGAAGAAAGTTAGCTTGGAGTTGGAGAAAAGGCTCTCCGAGTGGATGTCCTCAATGCGAGCCAAGCACAAGCGGGTATCAAGGAACATGATCAAAAAGAAAGCGCTGGAGATCTACCCTTCAGTGAGCGATGGAGGCAAGACGTTTGTCGCCAGCACGGGTTGGCTGCAAAGGTTTCTGCAGCGCAACGACCCCTCGCTTCGGCATCCGGTCACCACGGGGCAGAAAGAGCCAGATCTGCTCACTGCCAAACTTGTTTCCTTTGTTGAGTCCGTTGGTGAGGCTGTCAGCTCCAAAGGCATTTTAGACAAGGACATCATTGCAATGGATGAGACTGTTATCTGGTTTGACATCGTGTACACCAACTCTAGAGAGGCACCACATGAGAAGAGCGAGGCTCCGAAAACCAGGGGGCAAAAGGAAAGCCACCTCACCGTCACCCTCGCTGCCAAGGCCGACGGCACCAAACTGAAGCCTTACATCGTCTTCAGAGGGGCCGCCGATGAAGTGAAGGCGCTGCAGCAGCAGATCTCCAGCGCAGCGATCACCACGTCTCCAAACGGCTGGATGAACGATGCTCTCACTGCAGACTGGCTGCAGTCCGTGGTGGGAAGAGTCAGCGCGACCCCGCGGCTCCTGGTGTGGGACTCGTACAGGTGCCACATCGCCGATGCAACCAAAGCCGAACTTCAGCGGGGCTACAATATCACAACAGCCGTGATCCCGGGAGGCTGCCCCAGATACGTTCAGGCCGCTGATGTGATGTGGAACCGGCCCTTCAAGCAGAGTCTGCACGACACCTACGACCAGTGGATGGACGGGGACGCAGACAAGGAGTACACGGCCGGAGGATACTTAAAAGTCCCCTCCCGCCGCCTCCTGGTGGACTGGGTGGTCGCGGCCTGGGACAAACTGGATGAGGATTTGATCCGAGAGTCTTTCAAAGTTTGCGGACTGTCTGTGAAAAGCGACGGGAGCGAGGACGACCTCATCCTCTGCTTTAAGGAGGGACAGCCGTGCGCCGCCGGACGGGAGGCTCTGATCCAGCTCCGACAGCAGAGGAGGGGCGAGGCAGCCCAGGACCAGGAAGACAAAGACAATAATGACAATAAACTTGTTCTTGTTGATGAGAAGGTGATGATGACGATGATGGAATCTGACGGTCGTCAGTAAATATTTGACTGTGCTGTTAATCAGAATGACATTGACGTTTATGTCTGGAGAAGCTGAAACTGCTCTTAATGAGTTGATGGTATATTTAGATTTATGTTGAAAAGTTCACCTTTACCTTTAGAATTACTGGTTCTGTTCAGCGGCTCGATGAATTTGCCGGCTTTGCATGAGATCGTGTGATGTACTGTAATCCACTCTGTCTGAGGAGAATGTGCTTTCCAATAAATGTTTTTTACGGGGCTCAAACTGACACAGTGGTACTGTTTAAACCTTCATTCATTCATTCATTCATTCATTCTGACACACCGTCATCATCATCGCCTGCATGAGGAAATGAGTGATTCTGTCCACTGAGGCAGGAAGTAAACAAATCAAAATAAAAGCCTTATTGTGGTCTTACTTTCACTGTCCATTCATGTGCCACTTGTTTTTTTCTGTCCATCGTCTCCTCAGTGAAACGTCTTTAAATGTCTCCTTAAAACCCCAAAATATTCAGTTGACTGTTGCAGAAGAAAACCAGCAAATATTCACATCCAGGAAGCTGGAACCAATGAATTTTCTGCATATCAGTGAAGTGATTGATTATTGTTTCAGCTGCATTTTGTTTGTTTTGCTGATGGTTTGATAAAAAAAACCATCACTTTTTGTTGTGATAAATTAGAAAAGGCGTCGCTCATGACAGTCGGTCGTTGCATCGTTGTTCCTTTGAGGTGACAGTTGAGTTCTGCTGCTGCCATGTTCACATTCTGACCACCTGTTTTTGAATGTGTGAACCTTTATTCGTTTCTGTCCAGCCTCTGTAGAAGCGGCCATGTCTGTCATCGTTCAGACTCGCGGTGAAGTGGGCGGCGGCGTCGCGGCTCACCTCCAGTGCCCCCTCTGCGGCCATTTCTCCAAGAGCCACGCCCACCAGCTGTCCCACATGGCGGCGTCTCACCCCACCTGCCTGGACGACGTGGCGGTCGGTCGCCTCGGGAACATCTTGATGTACCAGAGCACCGCCCGGCTGTTCCACTGCTCCGACTGCTTCTACACCAGCCGAGACTTCACCAAGCTGTACAAGCACATCATCTCCAAACACTGCATGGACGAGAGGGAGGCGGGAGGAGGAGACGACGGGAGCGAGAGGGGGGAGGAGAAGGCGGGAGAGGAGGAGGAAGGAGAGGAGGAGAGAAAGAAGGACACTCTGAAAAGAAAGAGGGGCTGCGAGGAGGAGGAGGAGGAAGGGGAGGGGCACGATGGAGACGGCACCTCCCAGAAGACGGTGTCAGTCAAGGCAGAGGGCGAAGGACACGAAGGCGTGCTGATGTTCGACGGCGCCGGTTACCGCTGCCTGATCTGCGGCTGGAAGAACAAGCTGAAAGGTCTGGGGATCAACCACGTGGTGCGCAAGCACAACATCCCCAAAGCGTACGCCACCCAGGCCATCAGACGGGACGCCGCCGCCGCCAAACACACCCAGACCAGCGGGCCGGAGGAGGAGGAGGCAGCGGCCGGGCTGAGCGGGGAGCTGCTGAAGGAGGAAATGGAGGCCACGGCCAAAGTGGTCCGCTTCAGCTCCAACCGCTTCGTCTGTCTGATCTGCGGCTGGAAGACCAAACTCAAAGGTACCGCCATCCATCGTGGTGTTTCTGTAGGTGTCCAACATGTCCAACGCCTCCCAGCTGTCCACGTGTCTCACACGAAGACGTGAAGTCCTTAAAGGGTCAAAAAGTCGTCCACAGATTTATTTGATAACAGTCAGTTTAAAGAAAAGCAGCAGAACCAGAGATCTTCATGTCTTCATCCACACACTCTTCATCCTGCCAAAACCCCACGCCTACATTACCCACAATGCAGCTGGCCTGCTGACAGAGTTAAGCAGCAAACGCTCATGTGTGAGAAACAGGAATCCTGAAATGTTTTTGCATCTGAAATGATTCAAACTCTGATTGAAACGATTGATTTTGTGTCAAACTGATCGATCGATTGATGCTTTCAGCTGAACTTTTCTAAACTGCTCATTTCATTTAGAACAAAACACATTTTAAACTCTTCAATCTTGTTTTTAAACTGACTGACTGTCACATAAACGCAGTCCGCCGCTGATGTTGTTGCCAAACGCTCGTCTGTGTTGGAGCTTCACCTTCTTAAAGCTGAAGCTGTGTCTCACCTGTGGGTTCACCTGTCCCTGTGCGCGTCCTTGCAGGTTTCGCCATCAGTCACGTGGTGCGCAGCCACGACGTGGAGCGTCCCTACAACTGCAAAGACTGCAAACGCTCCTTCTTCCTGCCCAGCCGGCTGCAGCAGCACGTCAGGGCGGCTCATCGGCCCGGACGCTACGCCTGCCCCTTCTGCTGCTTCAGGTCTCACTTCCTGGGAGGCTTCAGGAGGCACTGCAGCCGCTGCAACGCCCGGGAGGAGGGGGAGGGGGAGGGGGAGCTGGGGGAGCTGGGAGGAGAGGCCGAGGAGGAGGAGGAGGAAGGAGAGGAGAGGAAGGAGAGGAGAGGAGCGAGGAAAAGAATGGGGAGGGTGATTAAGGAGGAGGAGGTGGATGATGATGATGATGAGTGATGAAGGACTCCAGGTGACTCCAGGCTCTGAGCAGGTCAGAGGAGTTAAATCCAGGAAAACTGAACTGAACCTGTGAGCCCTCGTTAGCTCCCCCCTGTGGCCGAGCCTGGAAACACAGCGTCCGCAGAAACCTTCATCTTCATCATCATCGTCATCATCATAGCCTTTTCTCTCCCTCCTCGTGCACCAACATGCAAACTGACAGTTCAACCACGTTCGATAAAACCTTTGATTCTGTCTTTATTTTGAAGGGCAGACGTGGAAAACACGCACGCGCTCGAGCACACGTGAACATGTGTGGAGATAAAACCAGAATCAATCATTTCCGATCGATCTGAGTTCACTGACAGCTGTTTTCTGAGTCATGTGTTCATCCTTCATGTGTTCACAGAGTGGGACCCTCGCTCAGCCTTTTCTTCTGTCCTAACTTGTTTGAAACGTGTTGCTGCATCAGAATCAGAATAAACAGAAGTTTACAAAAATACATTGAGTTTACGTCGAAGCTTTCAGAGCCTGAACTGTTTAGTTTTCAGGGTTTGAGTCACTGAGAAAATGTGATGAACCACAGCGCGAACTATTGTTCATGGTTGACAGTATTTGGGTGTTTGTTTGAATCATTTGGGCAGATTTTGGTCAATTCTCGACTGGAAACCATCAAACCAGCTCTGGTCTCTGAGCGTTTTCCTCAGTTTGTCTGTTTCTGCTTTAAAGGTCAAACAAAACCGATCGAGCTGGACTGAGAGATCAATAAAGGTCTTTTTGAATGAAACGCTTCTTCACACTCTGCTCATTCAAACTTCTTCCTCTGCAGTTTTCTGTCAACAGTTCAGATTATTTCAAAGTGAGATTTCAGTGATCTGAGCTTCAGTTTTAGCTCAGCCTGAAGCTGGTTTTAAACGTTCAGCCTCAGTGGAGACACCTGCTGGTCACACACCATCGAACACTTCACAGATTTAAAGAGGAAAATTATTAGTATTTATCAGAGAACTGAAGTTTCCTGAAAACACAGGAAATACTATTTGAGCCCAAACTGACGGATCGCAGTTTAAAAATATTAGTATAGATATATATTTAAAGTACCAGAAGTAAAAGTACTCATTCTGCAGAATGTCACATTTCAGAATAATATTTTATTATTAGGTTAGAATTATTGATGCATTCATGTGTTCATCATTTTACCTCATTTACACACCGCCGGGTACTTTAATAATACACCATCATTCACTGGTTGATTAATATTAATACTCTGAATCTGCAAAGTAACTACATCTTTAAATATAGTGAAGTAAAAAGTTCAGTATTTGCTTCTGAGATGTGAGATACTGAAGTACATACCTGTACTGAAGAGTAATCCTTGAGTAAATGTACTTCGTTACTCTCCAGTGCAGCACATTGAAGCTTTACCTGATCGAAACTTTCCATCAGTGTGTGTGTGTGTGTGTGTGCATGCGTGTTTACCTGATTCCTGATGTGATGACATCAACAGTGTGATCACATGACAGCACACAGCCAATCTGCAGCAACGAATATTTGTTATTTATTTAATCCAAACATACAAAACAAACCCACCAATCACAGCAGAGTGTGAGGACATGTGGTCCCACGCAGAGAAGAAAGAAATCTGCTTTATGTGATTAACACAAGTGAAAGAAAACAACGTGAAGCAGCGAGCAGGAAACACCTGAGCAGCCTCCTCTTCCTCCTCCTCCTCCACCCACCAACAGAACACATGATCTATGTTCACTGCAGGAACATGAACAAAGCCGCCATGATTGAACCCTTTTCCACTGCAGGAACCGAAGCCGCCGTCTCTGCTGCTGATCTCAGTCCAGCACATCAGCAGCCGCCCATCCTGATTGGCTGAGCAGATGTGACCACGGCATCTTATTCGACCAGGACGACCTTTAATGGGACTCTCCCGTGATGCGAGCAGCTCTGAGAGGCTGAACTGAGGCCAGAGATGCTCGAAAAACAAAAGATGACTCATTTCAAGCTCTGATGCTTTGAAACGCTGTAAATTTCCTGTTCAGGTCACAAAAATACAAAATACTGTCCTGATTCGTCTATCTGAAAAACGCCATCATTGACTTTGGCGATGATGTCATAATCTGTGACTCAGGACGTGAGGGGGCGGGGCGACGCCACATGACACAGATACAGACACGAGGTTCAGCACGTACGTTTGTCACCTTCACCAACTTAAATTAGCCTGTTAGCATGCTAGCATTTCCTAATTAGCCCTAAACGTCATTAGTTTTGCAGCTATTCAGACAAATGAACACTTTGACCTGATGGTGGCGCGACAGGAGAAGGATCAGCATCGTCAGAAGAATTCATCTGGACCGATGGCTGGATGCGTTCTCAGCCCAGCGTCGCGTTCCTGCAGTGGAAAAGATCATTTTCAGATCGCACAGCGCTCTGACGGAGGAACCTCGGCTCTTCGAGAACCACCGCAGATCCACCAGAAACCATCAGATCCACATTTCATGGGAGCATTTTACAGAAAGCTCGGACTCCCGACACATTCCACCTCGCCTTTTTCTCCATCTGAAGTCACAGAACCTGGCGTTTAGTGTCCCCGCTGTGTCGCTCGATGGAGAGTCCTCGAAGCGGAGACGAAGACGAAGACACTGTCCCCTGGTTGTCCGAGCTTATCCGACAGTTTCTAACAAAAAAGTTTCAACCAGAAAACATCTTTTCTCTAAAACTTCATTCACATTATCTGTTTCGTTTGTCTGATAGACAGCTGGACGTCGACGCCATTCTGTCCCGTCTATGGCTCTGCTTGGTTCTACGTGTCCCAGAATCCCCCGCTGTCTGTCAATCATTCAGGCCATCGAGGAGGTTTCAGTGTTGTCAGTCAGACCCGAACGACCGACAGTCCATCCGGTCTCTTTGACAGCGCTGCAGCGGGGGTGTCGGGACCGGGGGCAGAGGTCAGATGTGTCGAGGGCACCACGCTCCCTCCAAGGCAGCCATGTTGATTCCTCTCAGGTCGCCGAAGTCATCGCCGTCTCCGTCGCAGTACTCGCCGTCATCGTCGTGGTCGTCAAGGCGAGGCGTGAAACTGGTCGACGCCTTCTGCTGCAGAGGTGTTAGTCAGGAACAGTCGGCGTGAATAACAAGCTTCATCGTGTACGACAACGACAGCACGCTGCTTCAACCGATCACAGTCTGCACAGGAGTCCTACATGTGTGGAAGTCTGTGTACTAGTATGTGTAGTAGCATGTGTAGTAGCATGTGTAGTAGCATGTGTAGCAGTAGTATGTGTATGTATTTGACTTTACCGTTCGAACGACCGGCTCTCTGAAGGGAGGACAGACCATGTGGAAGCGAGGGATGGCCACGTGGAAAACTTCCTCTTTATTGGCTACAAAAGAAACAACGACAACAGTTGAAGAACTACAACTGCTGCAAAGCTAAAGAACTACAACTGTTCAACAAGTCCAGACTGGACAGTACAGAAGTGGCCAGTGGAGAGGTTACCCAGTCTGTGGAAGGTGTAGTGACCCTCCATGTACTCTGACGGGGTGGAGAAGGTGGTGCAGCTGGCGTACTCGTGGACTTTTCCAGGTGTCATGACCGGAAACTCTCCTGCACAGACACAGACACAGATTCAGCGGGTAAGATCAGCTGATCCCAGTGGAGCTGTGCAGCTGGTCACATGATGCGAGCAGCGTACCGACCACGCCGGGTCCCTGGACCTCCTCCACGTTGCCGTCAGAGGTGGTGATTTTCCAGTAGCGGCTGTCGAGCTGACAGGCAGCTTCAGGCGAGGCGCCGTTCGACATCTCTATTCTGTAAACACACATTCATTAAAGCACAGGCGTCACGTGGAGCGTATGTACAGACGGACAGACGGACGGACGGACAGAAAGGCACCTGATGCGGTAGGTGAAGAAGAAGTGTGGTGGATGGACGGAGGAAAGCTCTGGCAGGAAGGAGGTAGAAACAGAGACGGTGATGTCACCGGTGGTCGCCACGCAGCCCTTATCGTGCACATACCTGCAGACACGCGTGCACGTTTTTTGTTTTTAAAAGAATTCTGGATCATTTGGCTGAAAGAACACAGAATGTATTTCACGGTTTCTACCTGAAGATCTGGTCTCTGATGATTGGGTATTCTCCTGTGACCACGTTGTGGACGTAGGTCGTGAACCACTCCAGGAAACAGGAACCTGAACACAAACAAACAAACAAACAAACAAACAAACAAACAGTTTGACCACAAAGCCCCACATACGTTTGCAGAAGTCTGACATCATCATCATCATCATAATGATTCTGGATTCTGTCACTCATTATTATTCTTTGTCTGACTTCTGTTTGGGAATGTAAACAGGAAGTAAAATGTTGTCAGTTCGGTTCTGATTTTTTTTTTTTTTTTGGCAGATTGTTTGTATTTACAGTCTGCTGAATGAGCCGTTAGCAGCTAATGTTTCATCAGAGATGGTGATATGTTCACAAAGTCACATTGAAACTAAAAACAAGTGAGATGAGATGAACGAATGACCTGTGATGAACATGTCGATGGCTGAAGGATCCTGAGCCGTCTGATCCTGAAACACAAACACAGCAAACATGTTCGTTAGCATAGTTTACCCTCTGCTTTGTTCGCAACACACACAAAGAAAAACGTCTTGTTTATCATCATTTCTGGATGTAACAATAACTCGTCATGAAATAATTAGACCTGGACGCCTGACAATGGACGAATGGACAAGCTTGCTGTTAGCTGAGATTTAACACTTGTGTTAATTTAAACTTCCAAGAAACGACGTCTGATATAAGATCATGTTGACGTCTCGACTGAATTCACAAACATTTTTCAGTTTCCTGTTTTGGCTTCAACTTTTCTGAGTGTTTTTCCTCTCTGTAAAGCCCTTTGTGACATTTATTCTGAAAGGCGAGGCAGACAGGAAGTTCACGTACGGGGCAGGGGTAGAAGCTCTCGAACATCCTGCGTCCCTCCGCCGGCTCCAGGGCCATGTACTGGCTGAGTCCGGTGTGGAAGCAGAAGGTGAGCGGCAGGCAGCGTCTCATCCCCTTCCTCTGCTGGAAACCTCCGGCCGCCGTCTCCACATCCAGCAGGACCTCCGACCGGTAGTGGTTGGACAGGGACATGCTGCCCATCAGCCTGAGGAAGAACGGACAGGCAGGTTAGACAGAGAGGCGACCAGAGTCAGGGAGACTTTGTCAGACGGATACCGACCCTGGGATCACCAGCTTCTGTCCGTTGTGGATGCGGTACGAGCAGCGGTAGTCGTCTGGGAGTCTGCAGCTGATCTGAGCCTCGATGTCGTTAAGCTCCACCTCTGTGGCACCCTCTGATGAGCAAAACAAACATCACGTTAAAATCTTTCACAGGGCTGTCAAGATGTCTGCTGTGTTTGTGCTTCAGCTGCAGCACATGATCACATCTGATGACTTCCATCCTCTTCGTGACTGTTTGTGCGGTTTGCCGTCACCTTTGAGCGACGCGATCATGCGAGGACACCTCTGCTGCAGGAAGCTCTTCAGCTGCTCCCACGCTCTCTTCAGGACCGGGTAGTACTGGATGTAGCGGCCCAGGTCCCTGTAGTACTGTTTGAACAGAGAGTACCAGGACACGCCGCTCTGCAGCCGGTCCGCACTGAACACACACACACACACACACACACACACACACACACACACACAACATAATCAGGACCAAATAATCAGTGATCAAAGGTGACGTTCAGGAGAAAATAAATGTTTTCATGTTTCCGGATGAAAACTAGCTTGTTGGCTAATTCTGTCATAGTTACAGTGCTGATTATTAATATGCACTGTCGCTGAGAAATAACCTGAATAAATAAAAAATACTGTTCAACAACCACTTGTTCCAGCAGGCAAGCCCCTCCCAAAACATTTCTGGCAAACAAACAAGACACAACAAGTTAACCAGTGAGCTTGAGATGGTTTCGACAGGCTAACTGTTTCCCCCACTTTCAGCCCTTATGCTAAGCTAAGCTAACCACGTCCTGACTCCAGCTCTGGAGAGAATTTCTTTCTCAGACTTGAACTGTGAAAGCAGCCAGCGGACGGACTCACTCTGTCAGCAGCCAGTGTTTGGAGCAGAGGGTTTTCCACAGCGGGTTGTGTTTGGACAAGTCATTGAGCCTCCTGCTGACGTAACTACAACTGGAGAAAATAAAAGAGGAGAGGGAGGAAAGGGGGGGGGGGGGGGGGAGGGAGGGAGGGAGGGAGGGGGAGGGGGAGAGAGAGAGAGAGAGAGAGAGAGAGAGAGAGAGAGAGGGGGAGAGGGAGGGGTTCAGCCACTGGTAACATTTTAACAACATGAAGCTGAGAATACTTTTGTATTTTTACTGATGATACTTTGACTTCATGAAGTTGACAATACTACTGTATTTCAACTGCGGACACTTTAATTACATGAAGCTGAGAATACTTGTGTACTTTTACTGTCAATAACTTCATGAAGCTGAGAATACTTTTGAACTTATTTTACTTTGGTAAAGTAACTGAATTCTTAATTCTTCCTCCAGGTACATTATACCCCTTGACATAATAGAAATCTGATAATAGGCGACTTGTTCAGTCAGAACAAGCTAAGAAACGTACACAGACAGTTAGCAGCTGCTAACTGCTAACTCTAAATGTACACAAGATCTTTATCACATCGAAGTCGCCATGCTAGCTCGGTGCTACACGCAGCAGTTCGTTTGACATTAGCTTAAACTTATTCATTGACAGTACTTTCATTTCCATTTATTTTCCGTCGGCACATTTATTTTTTCATGTGTGTTTTCTTGCCGTCTGTCACTCAGCAGCTTCGGCTCTGCTCACTGTCACTGCTGGGCTTCTCCGTGTTGTTGTTAGCCGCCTGTTAGCTGAGCAGCAGCCGCTAGCCCGGTCGCGTTCTGCGCCTTGTTTACTTCTGTTTTTTAATGAATACACGTTGTTTACTGTCATTTTCTGCTATGTGTGCTGGAGGGGGTGGTTGTCAGATACATACTGGATCAAGTCTCTGAAGCTCAGGAAGGATAAAATGTGCAGCAGCGGGTCTGAAGGGAGGTGATCCATCCGCAACTCCATAGAAGCCGCCATTGTTAGCAACACTTATTCTTCTTCGTGTTTTTTTTAATGATAGCTGCAAACCAACGTTAAGATGACTTACCGCCACCTGCAGTAGCCACATGAACTGTTATCACCTTTTATCCACACCTCAGGTGACCTTTTATTTGACCTTACGACACAAATTCTTGAAGGAACAACAGAAAGCAAACAGTCAATAACAATACAAAGAGCCAAATTAAACAACACTAAGGCAACAATAAACAGGTGCACCAATATATAAACAGATAAATGAAATTAAACTAAATAAGTTCACATTCCAGGGCTCATAAAACTAGTCTACACCTAAACCCACATAAAAAATGCATGTGTGATAATTAACATGTTTTCTTTGCAATCACTTTGCATTAACTTCAGCTCACAAGCCAAGAAACGACCCGCAGAGGCAAACATGAGTGTGATGTCTAAACTGACCACCAGGGGGCAGCGGTAGCCCTCTGTGCGCTGGATATCCGCAGCATTAACGAGTGAGTTAGTGGATGTTGAACTGTTGGCCTCCAGCGTGCAGCTGAATGATGTTTATTCTCAGTTTTTACCTCATTCATAAATTAGCTTCCACAGATATCCAACAGGAAGTCAGATCTCCTGATTTATTATGATTATTACTATTAAAGACATGTTAATGGAGCTCCAGCAGTCGTAGTTTTTGAATATTTACTCAAGCACTGCCCTTAAGCACAATTTTGACTTCTTCCACTTCTATACTTGTACACGTACATGTAATTCACGTGTCAAATCAAAGCATAACATCGTGTTTTGTAATGATTAAACTCACAGGATCAAACTAACTGACTTCTTGCATTTCCAACAACAGCCTTCATGTGAGGGGAAGCAAAACATGAGCAAGTTTCTTCCACAAAACCCACTGAAGTACAGCAAAAATATAAAAATCATGTCCATTTACTTTCAGCCAGAAATAGAAGCAGCTAACTCTCGATCAGCTGCCACCTCGTATGAAGGCATCACTTCAGAAAACACCACCAAAGAAACGGCGCCATGTTTGGCTCGATCAGCTCTGAGTTTCGGGGGCTTTCGACTTGGAGGTCACTGTCTTGTTCTGCTGTTTGGATGAGGGCTGAGTAAACCTCTGCGGTCCACCGGCTCCCATTGGGGAGTCGATCCAGATCACTGTTCAAGGCTGGCTCACATCTGGTGCCTTCATGAGACCAGCAGGCCACCGTAGTGCCGCCAAAGCTCCTCAGCTGTCCTCCCTCTGCACGGGCCCACATGCATATGATTCTGCATGATGAGTACTTTTACTTTTGACTGCAGGACGTTGACTCGTAGCAGAGTACTTCTACACGGTGGTACTTTGACGTTAGTATCAGCGCTGTTCAGAGTCAGGCTGCAGGTGGAGCAGCAGCCTCGTCCTCTGTGTCCAAACTGTGGACAAAGACTTTCACCTCAGTATCTGTGAGTCAATATTTGCTCCAAGTCGTGCTGAGTCAGACGGAAACTGAATCAGTGGACGTTCGGAGGGACTTCAGTTTGTGTGTCGAGCTGCAGATCTCTTTAATCACCTGTTCTCAGGCCCGTCCAGCTGCTTCTGTCTTCTGTCTCAAAGGTGTGAGCAGGGGGACGCCGGCGGGACGCTGGCGGGATGTGCCCTCTGACCTCTGCAGCCGTTCGTTTACACAGGTGACGTCTTCGTACGGAACAAAAGTTCGCACAGTCACTGCCGAGGTCACGGTGACGGCGGTGACTGGAATGTTCCGTCACTGCCAGGCCGCAAACAGGAAGCTACAGTTTGACGGTACCTGTGGCGCCGCCATCAGGTGACGGCACGTCAGGGAAGCACATCAGCGCCTGAGGGCAGCTTGTCTGAGCTGTTCCAGGCAGCATCTGGTCAAATGTTCACTCTCTGAATATCTGCTCAGCAGGTCTGCAGATTATGAGTTCTGCAGTATTACCACAGTACTTGAAGTACTGGCAGTAGATTCTGTGTACATGTACGCATGGTACGTCAGAGAGCTGCAGCCTGTCGGCCGGCTGAGTCAAAGTAAACATGCTGAGGATTCACGCTGAACATGTCCGACTCATCAGTCCAAGTCACACTTTGACCCTGCAGTCAATACCCCCCCACCCCCACCCACACACACACACACACACACACACACACACACACACACTCACACACACACACACACAGACGCACTGACAGACTGAGACAGACACAGACTGAAGAGGGACTCTGCTGGGTTTGGTTCTGGGGTTCTGCTTGCAGGTCTGGATCATGGAACCGACATCGAAACCAGCTGCTGTTCTGCTGCTGTTCGCGCTGCACGGCTGCTTGGCACAACACGGTACCTGCACCGCCGCTCGCAACTATTTACAGCAGTTTTTGTCCTCTCAAAGTATGAGAAGGAGTAATAACTCTGGCAGCAGTAGTGGTAGGAAGCTGTAGTTGTTGGATAGTCGTGACTGGGAGTGAAAAGTGGTTCTAATCATAATAATCTATATTAAAACTGTGTATTAATATATAAAGTTTACTGTGATTTATGGGCACAGAATGAAATTAAATGAGTCAGGAGAAGTTCAGGATGTATAAATATATAAAAGTACCTGGTAGTATTTCCCTCTCCTCTGCTAATTGATACTGCTACTCCACTGCCCTTCAGAGTACTTTTTACTGCACAACATTTATCAGAGAGAGACTTTTCAAAAATATGTTGAGCATAAAAAAAATAACGGTGTATTGTTACAGATTAAACTATGTGTATTTAAAGTAGTTAAACATTTAAATACTACAACAGTATATTATTCACAGGGGCCTCTTGAGAAATTAGGGGAAGTTTTACCTTCCATACTTTACGTACATTTTGCTGATAAAACTTATGTCTTGATCAATATTGTCAATGCAGTACTTTTAGTAGTACAGTATTAAGTATTGTCACATTGCAGTATTTTTACCCAAGTAAAGGATCTGAATAGTTGTACCACAGCTGACCAGACCTATTTGAAACCCACCTCCAGTGTGCTTTTGATCTACGGTCCTCTGATCTAATTTAACGTGAACTACACGCAGTGGCCAGTTTATTAGGTACACCAGGCTGAAGCTCATGCAGTCTGATGGGACGAGTCCTCCCTTCATGAAGGTTCGAACGTTCTGTTTTTGTTGAAAATGTTTGGAGTTGATCATATTATATTGAGTCTGCCCTCGCTGATACAAACAGGGTGGACAAAATAATAGAAACACCTTGAAAAACACCATAAAATGAGGCCCCTGAAAATGACCGTGACGCGGAGGTTTACCCGAAAACGTTTGAAGCTCGTAGAAATCGGTGATTCAGATTTCCTGTCTGTCTGTCCTCAGTCTTCCTCAACAGTCAGCTGGCCTCGCAGGTGCTGATCAGGAACCGTCGGGCCAATCAGCTGTTTGAGGAGGTGAAACCAGGTACGTCAGGTTTACACCAGCAAATCTGATAATTGAGTGAAATATAATCAATAAATGGTGGCGCACAAAGTGATTAGAACGAGCTCCACCTTCATCAGCTGCATCACCAAAGAGATGAAATTAAACCCTTCTGCATCATGAGTACTTTCACTTTTCTAACAGAGTATTTCTACACTGTTGCACTTTTGAAGTCAAATATCTGAGTACTTCTTCCACCACCAGACACTTTCAGGGTCCTGAGCCCGGGAACCACTGCATTACAGCGTTTTAATGTGTATTATTATTATGACGGTGCATTAGTATTTTGACTGTGTATTAGTATTTTGACTGTGTATTAGTATTTTGACTGTGTATTAGTATTTTGACTATGTACTGTTTGCTGTCAGGGAACCTGGAGAGAGAGTGCGTGGAGGAAATCTGTGACCATGAAGAAGCCAGAGAGGTGTTTGAACAGACGGACAAAACAGTACGACTCTTACGCTCACTTTGATTCCGTTCACAGTAGCAGTAGTAACAGTAGCAGTAGTAACAGTACTTGTAGTACTGCTCAGTTTCCGCTCTAACCACAGACTCTCCCTCTTCAGGAGAACTTCTGGGTGAAATATTTGGGTAAGTCCTGCTTCAGCTCACGTCTGTGTCAGAATGAAAAGTATTTATATATAAATGATGTGTTGTTATAGATTAAAGTACCAGTAGTACATGAAGTCATGAAACAACATTGAAGTAAAGAACACATTAAAGCTTCAATAACTATGGTGCAGTAATTTTTATTATTGTGACAGAAGAAGAGAACGGCCGCTTGAAATCATTGTTTCAGTACTGATCAATAAGTACCAATTATCAATATAATAATAATATAATTATATCTGATTATAAAAGCGGAGAAGAAGAAGAAGAAGAAGAAGAAGAAGAAGCTTCACTCTTTGTCCTGTTTGTGAAGTAAAGTTTAATTAGAAGTTTGCTGAACCGCAAACAAGAACAAAGTCCAGAACAGACACACGTACACAAACCTGAGTACACAAACAGCCAGCTGCCTGTCTGTCTGTCTGTCTGTCTGTCTGTCTGTCTGTCTGTCTGTCTGTCTGAACACCTGTCTGTCTGTCTGTCTGTCTGTCTGTCTTTCAGACTGTAAAGGAAATGAGATGACCAGAACAACAGACAACATCAACATGATCAGAGAGTGCATAGAAGGTAAAAACAAAAACAAACATGAAAAGTTCATCCTGTAAAACCTTCTTGTACACTGACAAAGTGTGTGTGTGTGTGTGTGTGTGTGTGTGTGTGTGTGTGTGTGTGTTTTCAGGCCAGTGTATTTCAGGTGCAGGGGTGAACTATGAAGGAAACATCAACATCACACAATCAGGGAGACAATGTCAGCACTGGAGACACAGCTTCCCACATCCCATAATAAGGTAACTAACCAGCTAATTAACTGGACAAGTAACCAAACAAGTAATTAATAAAGTACCCTGTCTGTGAGCTCACCTGTCCCTCTGCTCACCTGTCTGTCTGTGAGCTCACCTGTCCCTCTGCTCACCTGTCTGTCTGTGAGCTCACCTGTCCCTCTGCTCACCTGTCTGTCCGTGAGCTCACCTGTCCCTCTGCTCACCTGTCTGTCCGTGAGCTCACCTGTCCCTCTGCTCACCTGTCTGTCTGTGAGCTCACCTGTCCCTCTGCTCACCTGTCTGTCTGTGAGCTCACCTGTCCCTCTGCTCACCTGTCTGTCCGTGAGCTCACCTGTCCCTCTGCTCACCTGTCTGTGTGCAGGGAGTTTAACGCTTCAGAGCCAAACAGCATCCTGCACGAGAACTTCTGTCGAAACCCCGACAACCGTCCAGAGGGACCCTGGTGTTTCACCAAAGACCCGACAGTCCAGAAAGAGACCTGCAGGGTCCCCAGATGTGGCAAGTACCTGCTGGCACGACTACTTGATCACTCACTGACGAATCCGAAGCTCCGCCACAGCAGTCGCGGTTTGACGGTCAGTTTCAAGTTAAAACAACATACAAGATGACCTTTGAACACACTCTCTCTTTTCTGTCAAGGTGAGCCCTTTGTCCCGCCCACTCTGGCCCCTGAACCAGTCAGATCTGGCGACTGTTTGCCAAATTATGGCATTGACTACACCGGGGACCTGGCCGTCACCCTGAGAGGCCACACCTGTTTGCAGTGGTCGTCGCCGGAGGCCGTGGTCCTCAGCCTGGACAAGGAGTTCATCCCAGAGGTCGTCCTGCAGGGCAACAAGTGCCGCAACCCTGACAACGACCCCGAGGGCCCCTGGTGCTTCGTGGACATTTCTGGAAACCTGACGGTTGACTACTGTGACCTGGAGCTGTGTGGTAAATACTTGTACTATGAGTACACATCCACTGCGAGTAGTAGTACTACTGCAGAATGTCACACTGCTGATAGTGACCTCTCACCTCTAACTGTCCGTCTCTCCACCCGTCTGTCTGTCCACCTGTCTGTCTCTCAGAGGACCCGTTGCTTCGTGAAGAGGTCACGACAGAGACGGAGGGCAGGGAGCGCTCCGTCCTGGGGCCCGCCAAGAAACTGTTCTTCAGTCCTCGCACCTTCGGACAAGGAGAGAGCGGTGAGTCATCGGTCCGTCAGGGAACACCTGGTTGGCTGATTAATGAGCAGTCATGAAGCAGGTAGTCAGGCTAACGGGTTAGAAGCCTGGCTGAGTGACTGACTAAGCACCAGCCTTACTGGTCAGACATGTTTAACTGGTTTACGTCCAGTTTGACTGAATGAGTGGAGCTACTGTCCCTCTCTGAGACTCATGGACTGATTAACCGAAGTGATCAATTAAATGGTTGACTGACTTATTGACGACAGACCTGACATGTGCACTGACTGGCCGATTGACTGGTTTATTCACTGGTTGACTGACTGGTTTGCTGGCTGTTTGTGTTGCAGTGTGTGGACAGCGCCCCCTGTTTGAAAAGATAAACAAAATGGACGGAAAGGAGGCGGAGCTGTTGGAGTCGTACAGAGACAAACGAATCGTTGGGGGCGATGACGCCGAGGTGGCCTCAGCACCATGGTACCAACATTTCATTGACATGTCTGGTGGCAATGCTTCGAAGATGACCAGTAGAATCACATTTACTTTTGTCCTGAAGACGCTTTCATGGTTTACTGAAGGCATGAAAGTGTCTTCTGGACAAAAGTCTGAACTTGGACCACCGTTCGTCCGTCACTAAAGACGGACCGTGCTGTCGGTTGCAGGCAGGTGATGCTGTACAAACGCAGCCCGCAGGAGCTGCTGTGTGGAGCCAGTCTGATCAGCGATGAATGGATCCTCACTGCAGCTCACTGCATCCTCTACCCGCCCTGGAACAAGAACTTCACCACCAACGACATCCTGGTCCGTCTGGGAAAACACAACAGGGCCAAGTGAGACTTCCTGTCCGCATCTTTTCACGGAACACGTCGTTTCTTAGATCGGAACAAGACTGACGAGAACGTTTCCAAAACTTTACAGGTTCGAACGCGACACTGAGAAGATCGTGGCCATCGACCAGATCATCGTCCACCCGAAGTACAACTGGAAGGAAAACCTGAACCGCGACATCGCTCTGCTGCACATGAGACGGCCGGTCGCGTTCACCGATGAGATCCACCCCGTCTGCCTGCCCAACAAGAAGGTTGCCAAGACGTAAGGCCAGCTCACGACACCCTCAGCCAGCCGTTCAGCCCGTGTGAACCCTCCACACAGCTCATTTGTTTGATTGACTTCTCCGACAGGCTGATGACTGAAGGCTTTAAGGGTCGAGTGACTGGTTGGGGGAACCTGAAGGAAACCTGGAACCCAGCGGCAAGAAATTTACCCACAGTCCTCCAGCAGATCCATCTACCAATCGTGGATCAGGACATCTGCCGCAGCTCCACGTCAGTCAGGATCACCGACAACATGTTCTGTGCCGGTAACGTCTGTTTCCACATCTGATGAACATTTATTTGATAACTTTCATTTGCAGATTATCGATACAAAATACAACTAATAAATGATGATGAGTTATTACAGATTAAACACCCAGCAGTGGATAAAGTCATTTCATTATGATCCAATATTTTTCTGAAATGAGTCATTCAGCATCATGACAAAGAAAAGTATTTCTACACTGTGGTACTGATACTTTAAATCAAGTAAAAGATCGGAGAATTTCTTCCTCCACCAGCTTCAGCTCTACTTTATTGTTATTAGCAAATGCTACCATGCTAATATGCTAATCCAAGATGGTGAATATGGTAAACTTTAAACCTGCTAATGTTAGCATTTAGCATTAGCAGGTGTCAGAGCTGCAGAGACTCATCTCCAAACCAAACCGCTTCAGTTTCTTGTAACTATCAACTGTTTGTTGCAGGTTTTAAACCAGAGGACAGTCAACGTGGGGACGCCTGCGAGGGAGACAGCGGTGGACCGTTTGTGATGAAGGTGAGAGTCATCAACCAACACTTTAAGTCTCCTGTTTAACACTTAAACTGAGTATTTAAAGTTGATAACTTAAACTCTTCCTGTGGGCAAACATGAGTGGAGGCTGCAGGGTAAAAATTTAGGAAAACACAGCTGGAAACATAGAAAATGTCTCTACAAGAGAAGCTAAAACTAAAAACTAACATATTACAGTCATCACATACGAACAAAGAAAAGCCGAGCAACCTTTGTGTTCGTGTGCAGTATCCGGCAGAGAACCGCTGGTACCAGATGGGCATCGTGTCGTGGGGCGAAGGCTGCGACCGGGACGGAAAGTACGGCTTCTACACTCACCTGTTCAGGATGGGCAGGTGGATGAGGAAGGTTATCGACAAGGCAGGAGGAGACGACGACTAGACGCCGCCCCCGAAGATGATGCTAATAAACTGAGTTGACGTGGTCGCGCTGACCTCAGGTCTGATTACTGAAACGTTTCATCTTGTGTGACAAATAAAAGCTCTGGTGGTGAATAAAGTCAGAAGAGTCACAACATTAAACACAACAGCTTTTATATATGCAAAGCACAGATACAAAATCTCCATAGCAACACAACCAGAGCCTCCCATTGGACGCTCGGTTCTCACGGCGCAGCATCGTCGTCTGGTCATCATCAGTTCACCAGGCGGGTAAACGAGTAGTGTTAACCTTCACTGACAAATACGAGAAAATAACAGCGAGTCTTTACATGTGGAGCGTTTGTTTGTCTCTGAATGAGGAGCCAGCGGAGCGCGAGACACGTGACACGCTACAGACACGCTACAGACACGCTACAGACACGCTACAGATACGCTCATGAAGCAGTTGACACTGCAGTGACTCACAGTTAAGGAAGTTTAAAAAAACACGTTTTCTGGAGGGTGAAGCAGACTCAGTGTGATGAAGCTCAGGCATCGTCAGCCATCTCCACCACCACCTCACTGTCGGCAGTCCTGTGTGTCAGCAGGTGTCTGTTCAGGTGAGTCTTGCGGGTGTAGCTCTTGGGACAGTAAACGCAGGCGTATGGACGGACGCTGCTGTGAGACAACATGTGTTTCTTCAGATCGAACTTCCTCCGCAAACATTTACCGCACTCTGGACACGAGAAGGGCTTCTCCCCTGGACGACAGACAGACAGACAGACAACAGACGGATGGACGGACGGACAGACAGACGGACGGACGGACGGACGGACGGACGGACAGACAGACAGACAGACAGACAGACAGAGAGAGCACGTCAGTCAGTTTCATGACAGAGCATCATGGAGTCATTTCACAAACACTGATTTTAATCTAAATAGTCCTTTAAAAGACATCAATGACTCATGTTATGGCGCCCCTGCGGCGTGTCTCACCTGTGTGAATCCTCCGGTGTTCGGTCAGGTGACAGGAAATGGAGAAGGCCTTGCCGCAGTCCTGGCAGACATACGGCCGCTCGCCCGTGTGAGTCCTCATGTGTTTCTGCAGGTCTCCTCCGGACGGCCAGCCTTTCCCGCACACCGTGCACACGTACGGGCGCTCCCCGGTGTGCCGCCGCACGTGCACGTTGAGGCCGGCGAGCGCGGTGAAGTCTTTGGGGCAGTAGGGGCAGCGGTAGGGCCGCTCCCCGGTGTGCGTCCTCAGGTGGCCCTCCAGCCCGTCGCGGGTCTTGAAGCGTTTGCCGCACTGCGGACACAGGAAGCGGCTCTCGGCGGTGTGGCTCGCCCGGTGCGAGTGGAGGCCGGTCAGCGAGCCGTACGTCTTGCTGCACTGGTCACACTGGTACAGGCGGAACGTGTGCGTGCGCTGGTGGATCCGAAGCTGGGTCACCCCTGAAGAGCAAACACCACAGTGTAGTCAGTGAAGACGTCAGGACGCCCAGGTGTTAAACTGAGACTTCAGGTGAGCTCAGAAGCTCAGTGAAGCTCATCGATTAATCATGTCTGTTCAGAAAAAGCCAGTGAGCGAGAGGGCGCAGACTGAGCTGTGGAGCTCAGAGTCTGTCCACCGCCCTGTGACGAGCTCCACCTGCAGGACGTTACCTGAGAATGTCTGGTCGCAGAAGCGGCAGTTGTAGCGAGGCTCGGCTCCCTCCACAGAGTGAGTCTGCAGGTGTCGCAGCAGCTGAGTCTGAGAGCTGAACGTCTGCTCGCACACCGTGCAGGTGAGGTCCGGCAGCCGGTGCTGCAGCCGGTGGGCGTCTCTCTCCTTGGCCGACTCGAACACCTTGTCGCACCTGCTGCAGGTGAACCCTCCTTTGTCCAGGTGCGTCTGCTTGTGGTTGGACAGACTGGACAGGTGGTGGAACTCCTTGTCGCACTGGCCGCACTGGTAGACGGGGCGGGTCCGGTGGCTGCGCTGGTGCGACAGGAGCTCGCCTTTGGTTTTAAAGACAGCGCTGCACTGGAAACAGGAGTGGCTCCTGGAGGGGCGGGGCTCTGGGAGGGGGGGCTCTGGGGGGCGGGGCTCTTCTTCAGGAACAGCAGGTGGAATCTGAAGGGTCAAAGCTCCAGCCGTCGTTAAGGCCGACCCGCACGACTTATTGGTACGCAGGTGACGGATCACCTGTAGACGGCAGTGGGGGAAGAAAGTACTCACGTCTTAAATAAAGTAATCATGTACATGAACTGGAGTACTCAAGCAACGTACAAGTACCTCAAAACATCAGTACTTCATAACTGATCATAATACTAATAAAATCACATTCTGACACACTGACCTGAGAACGGTAGATGAAACATTTGCCACACTGAGGACACTTGTGAGCGACCCGCTGAGAATTATGGGAAATGCTGTACAGAGCATTGGTTGTGACCTCAGAGCAGGAGTGATCTGATTGGTCAACTGTGACGAAAGGTGAGTATAAGAAAAACTGTCAGCGTGTTTGTTGAGTTCATCAGTGTGTGTGTATGTGTGTGCGCGTGTGTGTCTTACCTGTTTCTTCTAATTGGTCAGCAAAGGTTCCAGGTGAGTCCTTTAACCTGACAGGAGACAAGGTGATTGGTGGATTCAGCGCATGAGCGGGGACACAGCCGAATCAGGACAAAACAGGAGGAGGTGTCTCACCTGTCCGCTTCTAGAGTCACAGGTGTGACAACACATTCGCCACCGCCCACCACTGAACTCTCATTGGACGCCTCTTGATCCACAGGCGACGCGGTCTGACCAATCACGGTCTCCTCTACCTGCTCCTGCTCGTCCTCAGTCATCACCACCACCTCCACCTTCACCAGCTCCACGTCCGGCTGGACGGCAGGACTGACCTCATCAGGGAGAGGATCTGATTGGACCTCTGTGTTGGTAGGAGGAGGGTCAGGATTGGTCAGTTTGGTGAAGAGGGGGTGGGACCAGGCTGAGAGGAGGATGGTCTCCGTGTCGTGAACCACTGAGGAAAAAAAATCAGTTAGATAATAAACAACAATAAACATGGTGAAAATGTTTTGAATGTTTGTAAGCTTTTCATCGTGTTCCTGTTCAGAGAAACTTGCGTACCTGTGGTGCTTGCTCGTCCCAGCAGACAGCTCTGATTGGTCAACAGCTCCCTCAGATCGTCCCTGTCCGCCTCCTGCAGACAGTCGTCCAGACCACCAGGGGCAGCATCGAGCCAGGAGGCGGCCTGAGAGACACAGAGGTTACATTCACGTCCCCTCAGGATCAATCGTAATAACGCCGGCGTCTTCTCAGACAGCCGGGCGGAGCCATGACACACAGCTCATTTACATAATTTTAGAGGATGACTAAAACCTTATCAGTGTCAAAGTAATGCAGTGATGCTTGTCTGGACATCCAGTGCAAACAGGAGCTGCTAACAGCTCACTCAGACAATCACACACAACAAATACAGGCTGAGAAGACGTCACACTTCCTGTTTCCATCCCACAAAGCATGATGGGAACCAGCAGACAAAGTCAAACAGCACATTTAAAACAGGAGCTGACCAAAGTGCTTTACCAACAAAGGTCAGAGGTCATTGAGCACCTGTTTGAGGTCGGGGACGGGGAACAGCTGCTCGATCCTGGACAGGAAGTCAGACATGAGGGACTGGAGCGCAGAGTCGAAGCTCTGGTTGAAGACCTCCTGCACCAACAGAGAAGACGGCGTCTGTCAGAAAACCTGCAGCACTCAAACACCTCTGTCGCGCTGTTGTTGCAGCACTGACCTGCAGGAGGCGCTGTCTGTCCGCCGGACTCTCTGACACCTTATTGGTCAGAGTCACCAGAGCAGAAGACCACTCGTTTGCCTCTTCATCGGGCAGCTGGCAGAACACAGAAACACATCGAACCTGAACGGACATTTTAAACTTTCAGACAGCAGAGAAATCTGATCGTGTCACAGCTGGAGGTGATGATGGAGGCGATGATGGAGGTGATGATGGAGGCGATGACCTCAGCCCGTCTGAGCAACAAAACTCCAAAACATTCAGTTTACACTAACATGAAACAGAAGAAATCTGAACCTTCTGCTTTCACAACTTCAATTTCAAAAAGCGTTCAAGAGAAACACGAGCTGCACATGTGTGACTTCACGAGCCTGATGACCAGTTACACTCTGAAGCTTCCTCTCTCACCGTCGCCTTGGAGGTGGAGCGTATTCGGTCCAGGTGGGCGTGGTCGGCCTGTGGGTCCGGGTCACAGAGGGTCACCTGAAGCACAAACAGAGGAAAGAAGTGCTCCACTTATGAACATGTTCAAACACAGAAACGTTTTCTGTTGCTGAGGTGAAAACTGCCAAACTGGTCCGTCAACTGTTTGTGGATTCACATTTAAATCCTCGACACTCGAGGATGTCGGAAACCTCCGAGTCTGCGTGCAGTTTGCTCTCAGTGTGACACACTTCAGACGGGAACAGACTGCTGAGCTTCACTCATAACGCCCACAGCTTCCTTTCCTCACGTGTCTGTTTAAATCTGTTATTTCTGCACAGCTGCAGATAAAAATGAAGCGACATTAATATTATTTGTTGAATTAGACTCGAGGTGTTGCCGCCTTTTGACATCCTGAAAACAGAGCGACAGTCAGTCACAACATGCTTTAACATCTGGCCTCGTTCGGCCTTGAGGAGGCGTCGAGTCGTTCAGCAGACTCCTCCCCTGAGTGCGTCGGCAGGCCTCACCGTGAGAGAGAGTTTATTGACTATTTCATTATCTTTGGAAGTGTGAAGACCGCTTCAGGCCTGATGGGAATCATCCAAACATCTCTGGCTGCACACTGATTGGCGCCAACCTGTGAGACGCTCTTGGCATGATTTACCAAAACAAGAATGAACATATAAGTGCCAAGGTCAGCCAGCACAGCAGGCGCCTCACCCGACCCCCTGCTTCTAGAAAGTAGCAGTAAATGGAAATACTCAGGTACAAGTACCTCGTAAGTGTATTTATTTACATTCCACTCACCTTGGCTCTCAGCGCCAGCAGCAGCAGACTCCTCTGCCTGTCCGTCAGCAGCTGCGGGACAGCCTCAGTTACCAGGGAGACAAAGTCCTCCAGCATCCCATAATGCTTCACACTTTGCTGGTGTGCGACCTGCCACATGGCAGCCGTCAGCAGGCGGAGAGGAGGAATGAGGAGGCGCAGGGAGGAGAGGGGGGGAGCGGAGGCTGGGGGGGAGAAGAGGACATGTCACAGCTGTTAAATGAATGATGGCTGGATTCCATTAAGCTGCGTCAGTCTCAGGTACTGGCATTGCTCATGCTGTCACACTGCGACACCTGAATGGAACAGAGCCATTGATCATGTTATGACGAACACCTTCTTTTTCTCAGGGTGCAACTGCATCCAGTCATGGCTCACTGAGGTGTGCCACTGCTGCCACACCTTCATGGCTTTGCAGGTACATTCAGTGATTAGTTAGACTACCTGCTACAGCCAAGGTGGTCTGTGACTAAATCTAAATAACTGAGACTGTTCCTTCTGTCGAACTGGCCACAGAAATCAGAGTTTGGAAATTAAATTTCAACATGAAGCTTTCCCGTCAAACTCCATTAAGAAATCTCGGAATTAAGAATTTGTTTTCTATTAGCGACGTAGCAAAGCTTAATAAAACTGGATTTAAGATATTTTCTAAATAAACAATAACGGGTCGTCAATTCGGCATAATATCGAACACATGATGTGGCTAAACTGTTATTTCCTAAACTTGTCATTTTTGTGAATAGTGGCAGCGCCAGTCGTTATCACCGCCACACTTGACCCTGTCTCCATGTGATGCGTCTCACGTTAGACAATCATGATCTTAAGATGTGTACGTGTTGATGAATGAATGCATATAATTAGGGATACAATACTCTCAATATGAAGACGACATGTGGCTTTACACGAGAACAACAAACTGGGGCTAATTCAGTAACGTTAACATTAGCTTTGATCCGTTGGCTCAAACGACCTGGCGTTTCTCACAGCTTTAAACCCCTTTAAATGCTTTTCTTGACTAAAATAATCACCGTTTAGTACGTTGCACATATGCCGAATTACATTAAATTAATCTGCAACCGACTCATAATCGCGACTGCACGATTTCCTATCATATAGAACCTCCCATAGGTCAAAGTATATTAAAAATAACATTTTTCTGCAGGGAGTTTGGAACGTATCGGCTCAACGAGCAACCACAAGTTGGGCTAGCTGGCTAACGTTTGTTATTTAGTTAATGTGTGAGATGAGAAACTACCGCTGATGAAAATACAATGAACTGACGACTAAACGTCACCTGTACGTACCCATTCTGCTTCTGCTGCCGCACACTCCTTGTTCACGTTTCAACACTGCACTAAAATCAGAGTAGCTGGGTGAACTCACAGCTACCTGATGTTTACAGTCCAGCTAACAGCAGCCCCGCCTTCGTACCGGAAGCAGACGAAACACTTCCGGCTCTGTAAATAAGCTTTGTTTTAGTCTCGTGTATTAATTCATTAAATCAGTAAATTTCTGTGAACTTAACGAGGCTGATCTTAATATTTTAGCCTATAATTAGAAAAATACAATTTATAAGATAATATTTTTAGTTTTATGTTAGAATGTTATAAAATAATAAGCTAAGATCAGCTGATATTTTACGCTGGCTGAAATATCACTGGTTGATGTTTAAAAAGACATATTCGGAGTGAAAACCACCCAAATCAGGTCCGTTGAGAACAACAACAGACATATATTTGGAAAAGAAAATAGACTAATTAATTTATCAATTTAAAAAAGTTTGTGCCACAAGTTTTAGCTCATTAATGAAATAAATTACATAAAAGTTTCAAACCATTCCTCTTCTACATTTATTCCAAAAGAAAAAAATGGTTTCTGGTATGACAAAATAAAAAAAAAGAAGAAGGAAATTTGCATCGTGAAGACAAATTACTGGTTTCTCATTTAGTCTATAACAAATCAGAAATGAGAGAAAATTACTGTCAGAAATCCTAATTTCATCAGGCCTAACATCATCTATTCATGTCACTTGTTTACGACCATAACACGAATAAAATCAACAAATCCTGACATTTGATCAACTGGAACCAGGGAATGTTTGACATTTTTGGAAAATGATTCAACAGATTCTCAAAATAGGTGCAGAAATTAGTTAATTTTGATCTATCTATGGACAGAAAGCTTTGCAAGTAAAAGCATGTGTGGATTTTGACCAAAAATAATGTCATTTAAACTCAACATTCAAAGCTGGCTCCTCTCCCACGGCTCAACCACACCAGAAACATCCTCATATAAATGGCAGGACGAAGAAGATTCAGTGAATAAACATTGATAAGATAAGATAAGCAGTTAATCAATGAAGCTAAACCACTGAAAAGGAAGTGAAATGACTCTCTTCTCTGTCATCTGGTCTGACACAGATAGCGCAGTAAGCCAGGTGTAATCCTCCTCCCTCCACCTGTGGTCCAGTAAATGGATTAACAGTGTTCAGTTGACAGCAGCGCAGGAAGCAAGACAGAAACAGCAAGACAGAAGCAAGAAAAATCAGCGTCCAGGACGAGGAAAGACGCCGTGGACGTGGACCTGTGGAAGAGGTGGAGGCCGCTCAGGCATTTTTGGATCTGTATGGATCCGAGGGGCGCAGAGACGGATCGACAGTCAAGACTGGATTTGTGGATCTGTTGCTCATATAATCCATCCATTCATTACTTCTTCATCCATCCAGACACCTAAACCTGCCGCCCTTCTCTCAAACTGTCGACCTGCCAACTCGATGAAATGTTAGCCTTGTTGTGATTCAGCCTCTTAATGTATGGTTCTAATTATTATAGGCAAGCTGTAATTACTCAAATTGATTTTAACTTTGTTTAAATCCAACATAGCGTCGCCATAAATTCAACAAATCTGCTGTATCTTAGCAGAAGCCAGGCTCAAATTTAGCGTAGCTTAGCATAAAGTTTGTTTGTTATTGAAGCAGGGTTAGCTGTTAGCTCCACAAACATAAACGTCCCTGTCATGGATCCAGACACAGAAGACGTGTTTTTAAGCACAGAAGACCCGAGCCCTTTGAGCGCAGATGAGGAAGAGGAGGATGGGCAGGAGGAAGAGGAGGACGAGGATGAGGAGGAAGATTCTCGAATCTTCAATGCCTGGATGCAGCGGTACAGAGGGGGGCAGCAGCAGGAGAAAATTGTGGAGGGGGAGGATGGGGGAGAGGAGTCCGAGAGGAGAAGAGCCGAAAGCAGGAGCAGCGTGGAGCCATTGGTCCCGATGAGGGTCGACCGCCGGGCGTCGCTGCCGTGTCCGGTAAGAGAACAGGAAGCCAAAACTCAGGTTGCAGGTTGTTTCAGACAGACAACTCTCAACATTTGCTTGTGAAACAGAAACAGACTGATGGTGCACAGAGTCAGTTTGAGGGCACGGTGGACCTACACAGTCCACATTTCACCCTCCAGCAGAACAAATGATTTCCACAAAGACCGTCTTGAATGGTCCAATGATGTGACTGCTTGCATGTTGTAAACCTGTCTCATCACTGCCATTGATCCACAGCTAACTCGCTGACTTGCTCGACGGTATTCTTGGACTTGGACAGTGCTGTCTGACAGCACATCCTGATCAGAGACACCTCGAGGCTGAGAGCAACAGTCAGGTCTTTCAGAGCCTCTCATTTTTAGCAGCTCTAAGGAGGGCAGGTCAGCTGGTTCAAAGCACTTTGGACAAGTTGGCTGTTAAAGAGAAACATGGCCTGTCAATGGCACTTTTAGATTTTTGGATCAGCGAGTCATTCTGATCTTCTAAAAAATGTCAAACCCTCTGCTGATAAGTTCAAAGCAGATATCAGAGGAAGCCTTCAGACAACAACAGTCTAAATTGTGACAGCTGAGTTAAAAACGGTGCTTCTTGTTTACAGATACTGCTGGATTGGATGTACTGGTGTTAAAAATAGATATGGTGACCAGTTAAACCAATTATCCCCCCCCCCGTCTGTCCAGGCTACGCTGTCGGCCATGCAGCTGTCTCGGCTCCACTCGTCCACTCGGGCTCCGGTGACGGCGAGGTTTCTGCAGCGTCGCTCCTCCTCCCGCCGCCTCCTGACGTCGCCGCAGGAGGCCTCTGCCCTGGCCCCCGAGCGAAGACCCTCCCTCATACCCACAATCCCAGAGGCCATAGCGCCCGAGAGGCGGGCCGTATTCAGGAGACGCAATGTCATGTCGCTGGTGGGTGAAAATGTTGATGTTTTATGGGCAAATTTATTCATGTGGCACAATTCAACATGAGGCAGTTTAAGATGCTTTAGAGGCCTTTAAAGTTTAAGGAATAGTTCAACATTTGGGGAATACGCTGATTTCCAGAAGATTGACACGTCCTGTATTTACCACACCTGGAGAGTACAGGTATAGGACATCCATTAGAGGTAATGGTTTGAGGAGTAGACGGTAGAAACGTGACATGGGGGAGTTCATCACGTCACGTTATGTCCCAAACTGTTGAACTATTCCTTCAAAAGAAGGAGAAAGAATCTCGATAGTTATGAGAGGCGTTCAGGCGTCAGGTCGTCTTCTGAGGATCTGTGACTGCAAAGCTTTTGTGTTTCAGAACGACGCAGACAGTGTGTGTCTGATCTGTCACCGCGACTTGAATCAAGGAACCGGCGGCACCAGAGAACTGCAGTGCACACATACCTTCCACAAGGAGGTAACACACACACACACACACACACACACACACACACACACAGAGCAGGAGCTCTTGATGAACCATTCAGACTTTAACTTCAGAAAAAGTAGCAGAATCACACTAAAGGAGTAGAAAAGTAATATCAACAGAAAGTACACATAGTAAAAGTACTCATTTTGCAGCACAAGGGCTCCAGCACTGTAATGCTCGAGCTTGTACTACATTTCCTGATTATTATTACTGTAACATTACTGTTGATGATGTCGAGGTGGAGCTCATTTTAACTGACATACTTTGACAGTTTGACCTTGAACAACATGTCATTTTAAAAAGTCATTATTAGAGTTTTTATGTAAATTTGTAATCTGAAAAGTGACCAGTTACTGAATCCATCTGATAAATGTACAAGTATATGAACTGGGAAAACGGTGACTGTCCCTCTTTCTGTCTCTCTGCAGTGTATAGAGGAGTGGTTGTGGGGGAAACAGTCCTGTCCCACCTGTCACGTTCAGGTGTCCACGCCACGGCCCGTCGACTGGAGCTCCGCCAGGGTCAAAGTCCCCTAAAACCACCAGGAAGAGAGAGTCATGTCAGCAAAACCTCCCTTAACCCCAAAGCTCTGGACTGCAGCATCATGCTGATGCCTGAAGCAGGAGACTGTGACGTCACGTCAGTCGTTTTCAAAATGGACGTTTTCAGTAAAATGAAACAACACAAACAGGAACAGTCTGATCTGTTGTGTCCGAATGCATCTGTGAACATACTAGATTTTAATACAGTAACAATACTGCATAAACGGCCAATTATGAAGCTAATGTACAACCACAGTAACCTCACTCGTGTGTGTGTGTGTGTGTGTGTGTGTGTGTGTGTTAGCAGTATTTTACTAAACTGTTTTTAACATTTTAGCAGTGTTGTTAAAATAAAGTTTGATTGTACCTGTGGAGAAAAAGTATTCCAGTTGCTGAGAAAACTGCAGTATTTCTTTTCCTCTGAGGTGAGGCAAAGTAGAAAAACACACAAAAACATGTTTTTTAATCAGTTCCCAGACTGACAGGAAGCTGGTCAGTGGTGGAGGAAGTACTTACATCTCTTACTTCAGTAAAATTACTCATACCACACTGTGAAAGTACTGAGGTGAAAGTATGAAAGTATTATCAGCAATGTGTAAAGTACTTCAAGTAAAATTACTAATGTTGCAGTAAAATGTTCCCTCTCAGTGTTTTTCTGCTCTCCCTGATGTTTGTGTCTGAATATTACAGCTGCATTAGTGTTTATGTGTCTCTTTAATGAGTTTATTTAGTTTTTGTTAAGTTTTCCTCCCTGGTGCTCATGTCGGGGAAACAGCGCCCCCTTTAGCTGCGCTGTGGCCGGAGGCGGGACTGCAGGCGGAAGTGCTGCACCTGTTGAAGCGTAAACTCCTCTTCAGTGTAACTTCAGAGCGCAGCAACCTGCCACATCTGAAACTGGAAACATCTGGGAAGCTTCTGGAAAGTCAGGGAGGGTTTTGTCCACGATCAGGCAGAAAAGAGCGACTTTATGGATAAATTAAAGAAGGTGCTGAGCGGCGAAGATGATGGAAACACGGAGGGACCCGGAATACTGGAGGTGACGTTCACGGCTGCTAGCATCTCTGTGTTGTTGTTAGCTTGTTAGCTTGTTTGCTAATGTCCATCTTCTTTTTATTGAGAAAGTAAACTTAAATAATGATCACTTTTAATGTGATGATCAGTGGTGGAGGACGTATTCACACCCTTTACTGGAGTAAAAGTACTACTACTACTACTACTCTATTACAGGTCAATAAGTGAGTATAATCAGGGAAAAGTAGTTAAAGTATTCAGAGTAAAAGTACTCAGTGCAGTACTCTTCTGTGTGATCATATTAGATTATTGTGACTCATTTGAACTGTTTTGTGTTGGACTGAAAATAATGATTCTTTTCATTCTGGATCAACCTGCTGATCATTTCCTCCACCGATCGATCGATTGATCGCTCACAGTGAGCCCACAGTGACTCCTCACAGTGTTTGAACAGCAGCCTGTGTGTGTTTTCCACTGATGGCGACGCTGCTGTTCTTCCACGCCCTCACTCAGTGTTTCCTTTAGCCTGAAGGAACCCCAGTCTGTGCGTGTGTGTGTGTGTGTGTGTGTGTGTGTGTGTGCGTGTGTGTGTGTTCAGCGTCTGAATGGATCCACACACACCTGCAGCTGGTTTTGGATGATCTGACATCAGACTTCACATAAAAACAATTGATCGTTAACGTCATCGAAGCCCTTAAAATGTCCAGAAAGACACGTTTCAGACGAGCAGAAAGACTCATTCAGCTGTCAATCATCATCGCAGGAGGAGCAGAAGTGTGTCTCAGTGTGGGTGGAGGAGACGCCGGGGACTCCGTCCACGCTGGCGTCTCTCTCATGTTTCAGCTCAAAGAAAATCAACCTGTCAGAGTGTTTTTGGTGTGGAACAATTAAAATCCACTAAAGCGTAAACGTGATGTCGATGACGTCTCTGCAGAGAGCCAATCAGGCGTCGACGCTGGCCTGGGGCACGAGGATGAAGGGCTTCGTCATCTGCTTCATTCTGGGCGTCCTGTGCTCCATCCTGGTGAGCGTCTGTCTCACAACCTGTCTGTCTGTCTGTGGTCACAGCCTGTCTGTCTGTCTGTCTGTCTGTCTGTCTGTCTGTCTGTCTGTGGTCACAGCCTGTCTGTCTGTCTGTCTGTCTGTCTGTGGTCACAGCCTGTCTGTCTGTCTGTCTGTCTGTCTGTCTGTCTGTGGTCACAGCCTGTCTGTCTGTCTGTCTGTCTGTCTGTCTGTCTGTCTGTCTCTCTGTGGTCACAGCCTGTCTGTCTCTCTGTGTCCAGGGTACCTGTATGCTGTGGATCCCAGGTTTTGGTCTTGCTGTGTTCGCTGTCCTCTACAGCGTAGGAAACATCTGCGCTCTGGCCAGGTAACCACCACGACCCGACCAGAACCAAACCAGGTCTGACCTGACTGACCAGATCCAGACCGCACAGAGGTGGACACAGCTAGTCCAGATTTAGCTGGACCAGGTCCAGCAGGGTCAGCATAAGAAACTCCCATCGTCCTGCTGTTAACTGTGGAACTACATTACCCATCATTCCTGAGGGCCATGTTCAGCTCTTGGTCTTCTGCTTGGCTTTTAAGAAGGAAATATCGCCCTCTAGTGGTTGAAGTCAGTGTCACGGGCTCCCAGCTCGCCCTCCGAACAGACAATCCCAGCATGCAAAGCTGACGGAGCAGATTTAAGTGACTGATAGCATGTCAGTAATCGTAATACTGCAGTAATACTGCTGACACTGAACCTTTCACTCCACGCTCCTCCTCACCTCTCCAACCTGTCTCCACCCAGCTGACGTTTGACATGTCCTCGTCTTTTCAGCACCATGTTCCTGATTGGTCCGTTGAGGCAGCTGAAGACCATGTGCGCCAAAGAGCGAGCGCTGGCCACCGTCATCATGATGGTGAGAACACACACGTTTGTGTCATATGTTTACACTCCTCAGTGACTCACAGAGACACATGTGAGACAAGACAAAGCTGAAGTGACTTAAAAGACATGTGGACACCCGCGAATGTCAGCTGACCTCTGGACAAATGCAGACAAGTGTCCCTCAGTGTTTGTTTTCCTGTCGTGTCGCTCGACTCTGACGATAAACACACTCGTCTGTCTCTGCAGGTCTGTCTGGCGTTGACGCTGTGTTCTGCTTTCTGGGTGAGAAACACACACACACACACACACACACACACACACACACACACACACACTGTGGACGTACATTTGTCTGGTTCTGGCTTTAATTTCTCTGAACTTGCATCTCTGCAGTGGAAGAATAACGGCCTCGCTCTGCTGTTCTGCGTCCTTCAGTTTCTGGCGTTCACCTGGTACAACACACACACTCACACACATGCACACACACACACACGCACACACACACAAGCACACACACATGCACGCACACGCACACACACACACACACACACACACACACACACACACGCACACACACACACACACACATGCACACACACACACCTCTCTGTCTGTTTGACCTGTCTGATTTGCTGCTGTTGTTCATCACAGGTACGGCCTTTCATACATCCCCTTTGCCAGGTAAAACACACACACACACACACACACACACACACACACACACACACACACACACACTTCTGCGTATGTCCATGATGTTTGTAAAGATGTAATCGATGGAAAGAAGTGTAAACTTTAATGTAATGACCCGCTTCAGGTCACATGGTTCGGTCGGTCCGGCCTGGGCTCAGGCTCTGGGACCTGGTTTATGTTGAAGTCTGTCCTGTCCCGTCCCGTCCCGTCCTGTCCCATCCCGTCCCGTCCCGTCCCGTCCCGTCCTGTCCCGTCCCGTCCCGTCCCGTCCTGTCCTGTCCCGTCCTGTCCTGTTCTGCCCCGTCCAGAGAGACTCAGAAATCTGAAGCTGTGTTTGAACCTTTCAGGGACGCCGTCATCAAACTGTGTTCAATCTGCGTCTAGACGTCTCGTCCCTCTGAGCGCCTGCCCGTCTGACCAATCAGGATGCAGCAGGCTGTGAGGTGTGTATCCACTCGGCAGCGAGCGGCCGCTCTCTGGGACGCTCTTGAACTGATGGAGGCCTTAAACGTCTCACCCTCTGAACCCGCGGACGTTCAAACTGATTCCTCACCAAACATTTCTACTTTCTGCATCCTGAGGCAGCTGAACGGTTCAGATCCACAGTGTGACCAGTTTTCAACCACAATACTCACTTTGAGCCTTCTACATGAGACAAAAGCTGCAGCTGCATCAGCGGAGACACTACAAATATTACAGGATGGTCCGAGCTGCACTGTCCCTCTCATCATCATCATCATCATCATCATCATCATCATTATTATTATTATTATTATTATTATTATGACCGTACTGTAATATCAGCCTGAGAGGACGTCACACATGCTGGACTGAAACTAATTGCAGATTTTACTTTGAGGACGTTGAGTTGATGTTTTATTTCAGGTTCATCATCACTGTTACTGAATGATGTTTTCAAACTGTTGGTCATGAGTCCACCAGCGTTTCAGGGAATCGTCACGAACACAGTTTGTATTTAACCAAATGAAGCCAGAGTGAGCCGAAGAGCCAGAAAACATCAGAAAAGCAAACGTGGACAGCAGTCCGTTATTTTTATTCTTCATGTTTTGTCTCTCAGTTTATCCAGGAGACATAAAATAAACTAAGAAAAGAAAGACGAGGTATGAAAGCACGTTCAACGAGGACTGAAAAGACTGAAACGTGTCCGTTTCTCCTCGTGGAAGCTGCTCGTCTGTCCCTCTGTCTGTCCTCGCTCTGTGTCCCTCCTCCTTTGAATAAACCCGTCTTCAACAAACTGTGTGTGAGGAGTTTCTCTGGGCTGAAGGCTGAACTGTGTGTGTGTTTCACCCCGAGTCGCCAGAATCACCAGGATGGATTCAGGTGTGAGGAAAGTCGCTCATGAACAGCTAACAGTCGTGCGTCCGTGTGTGACGCTGCCCGCCTCTCTGATGTTTACCCGCCGCCTCGTTCACGTCGTCTCTGCCCGTTAAGTCTCTAAAGCCTGTAATCTCCACCCGCCGTTGGCTGCTGATTAAAACACACACACACGCTGAAGCACACACGCCGGCTGGGCCTGTGTTGGCGGCGGCGGACGCCCTCCGCTCAGGTGTCGGGTGTCGCCGCAGGCCGAGCTCTGTGTGTGTGTTTCCAGATGTTCTCCGGCTGGAAGTGACCTATCCGCCATGACGCGCTGATCTGGACAGCTTAGGCTGTTTGTCCTCAAACCGTCCGCTGACATTTAAAGCTGAGGGGGGGGGACCGCCGGACTCCCCCCTCAGAAATGATTGATCAGCGGTGTCGTTATCACCTGCAGCTCCTCTGATGGTTTCACTGCCTGATTTCAGATCTAAGTGTTTTCTTAAATCTCAGCTTTTCACTCGACATGGAAAGTGTGTCTTTCCTGTCTGTCCTCCACAACTTGTCACTGTTTCCCCGTCCTTCACTGTCCTTCACTGTCCTTCCCTGTCCTTCCCTGTCCTTCACTGTCCTTCCCTGTCCTTCACTGTCCTTCACTGTCTCCACTTAACCTCGTTTTCATTGGAAACTCTTTCTGTTTTTGTCTCATTCACGTTAAAATTCAGGCAGCTTCGTGTCAAATCCGCCTGCAGCTGTTGAGAAACCTTTGTTTCTTGTGCACTTAAACGTCCATCGACTGTCTTCTGAAAAGCTTTCCTTCAAACACGGTCGAGTCGCTGAAACTTGATTCTGATGTTTCTTTATTACGCGCCTTAAATTTCCATTTGGAGTGTCCGAGCTCAGAAACAGGAAGCCGGTTTTCCAGTCTGAGGTTCAGGAGCTGAGGGAAACGACGGCGAGCTGCAGGCGGACGACCAGAGTGAAGATCAGATAGTTTAAAGATCAGATGTGCAACCGTTCGTCCATTCTGGAGGATTGATTTGCTTCTTCTTCTTTTTTTTTTTTTTTTTTTTTTTGTACCTGTAACTGATAATAAAAATCTGATCGTTTCATCTTTCTGTCGCTTTTCTGATTCTTCTGTTTGATGTTTGTGTTTCCTCTTTTTTGCTTCGGCCTCACATTTTTGGATCGTAATTACAGGCCAATAAAGATGGAGTGACATTAGATTTAAGAGGCAGAGCGAGGCAGCGTGTGTGTGTGTGTGTGTGTGTGTGTGTGTGATGGAGAGAGAGAGCGGCCGAGCGAGCTGTAGTCGGCCTGGTGTCCTCTGACGAGCTCAGTTGGAGGTTGAGCTGCTTCACATTACAAACCCAAAGAGAACCAACTCTGATTATTGACTCTTATTTTAACTCACGCTGAATCGGCACTTTGTCTCTTTTTGTTTCTGGATTATTATTTTTATTATTTCACCTTGTCAGCAGCGTGTCGTGAGTCACAGGTGAGTCCACTTTTATTTTTCATCTTTATGAATTATTGGCTGAAGGAGCTTTAAAAATACTTGAAAGTTTATTCTGTGATGTTGAAACATGACGTTTGCTTTTATTTCATTTTGATGTTGATTTTCATTTTGATTTTGATTGAAGATTCATTTTTCATTTTGTTTTGTTTCTTTATGTATTTAATATTTCTTTGATCGTCTCAATGTTTCCTTTGAATTCATCCACAGAAGTGAAATCCTGCGCTGGAGCTCACGGTTCATTGTTTGATCAGAATAAACAGAAATTCACAGCACATTTATTTTGTTTTTATTTATGTATTTATCCACTGGTGTAATCGGCAGAAGTCGGAGAATTTTTTTTTTTTTTACTCTTTGTACCGAAACAAATTTAGTCTGAGAATAAAAAAAAGAAAATTATGAAAATGAAAGATTTAAAGAGGATTTTTTAAAATGCTGAAATCTAGTCGACATGCGTCCTGATTGTTCTTCCAAATGATTCTTTTCATCTGTTTTAGAATTTGATATTAATGTCACTTCAAAAATCCTCAAGATTAATAAAATAAAACTGAACAAAATGAATGAAAATCTGTTTAAAATGGATTATTTAACTGTGGCTGTAGTTAATACAAGCTCATCCATAAGAAATGAGTTCATGATGAATGAACACGTAGATGAATAAAATCATTTTTATTATTCTGTATTATTCCTTTTTTTGTTTCATTTTACTGGAAGAAAATGAATGAACGTAAACGTAAAGACAGAAAGAAAAGTTTGTTTTTCAAAGATCTGAATCTGTGCAAAGATAAAAAACAGAAAACACAAAATAAGAAGTCTGATAATTGTGGGGATTTATAAAGCAGCACTGAAGTGTTTGGATTATAAAAATGATTCTGAATGAATTTAATAAAGGAGCAGATCTGATTCAGCCCTGAAATGACTGAATGATTGTTGTCTTTAAAAATCCACCAGCAGACGGAAAACAATAACAGAGAAGAAGAAAAAGTGAAAGCATGATTGGATGCAGAAAATGAAGCTTTCAGATGTGATTTCATGTGATTTAAGAGAGGATCCACTCTGAATGTGTCGAGCTCTGATTTCCACCGTGAGCCGAGGAAACGGTTCAGCCGTCACTCGAGTTCAACGTCAGAAACGGGATTTAGATTCAGGTGGAAATCAGACCAAGATGTTGCCTGAATTTAGGCGACGTGATGTACAAAATATACAAAGACTTTTGGGAAAAAGACAAAGTGAATTTAGTACAAATTAGAGGCAAAACACATCAAGTTCACGAGGACATTTAGAAAGACGTCCTTGCTCAGGTATGTCCTCTGTCCCTGTTAAAGTCTGTCCTGTGTTTGACATGTGAGCGAGACAGAAATGTGTCTGACAGGGTGGAAACGTGTTGAACTGTATTCAGTTTATTCAGACATCGACACTGAGTGGACAGGTGTCCACTCTTCCTCTGTAGTTTGTCAGTTTTACCTGTGCAGAGTGAGTGAATTCAGCCTCATTACGACGTCTCGTCCTCATTGAGGCTTGTTTCTGTTTCAAGTTGACAAAACTCATCCTCCAAAGAAACGCTGTCTTCTTTTAACCACTTTTGGGAGACCAGGACCATGGCACCGAATTCTGGACTCTGTAGTCAGGGATCGTCTTTGGGCCCCTCCCCAAATCCACAGCTTCTCATTTGAGCATGTTTGAGTCCCGTTTGTCTGACGCTCCTGAACACACTCATGTTGGACTTACTGTAAATGTGTCTTTGTCTGTGTCCAGATGAAGGTGGAGGGGTTACAGGAGGACGGGGAGTCTGGTTCTGTGTCCTCAGCGGACCGGACCCCCGCCGGCGGGACGGCGGCGTGCGGCTCCAGCTCGGCCGAGCGCTGCATGTCGCGGCTGCTGAGCGCGGTGGAGAGCGAGCTCCAGGCCGGCCGGGAAAAGGGCGACCCGACGGAGAGAGAGCTGAGGGTGACGCTGGAGGACGGCGAGCTCTGGAGGAAGTTCCAGCACATCACCAACGAGATGATCGTCACCAAGAACGGACGGTAAGCAGGAGCGATCGTTGTCCTCACACGAGAGACGACGGAGACAAATCCTCTGACTGACGGCCAGAAGAACCAGACGAGTGTTTGCTGGTCTGTGGCTCAGGTGTGATCAGGCTGAGGCGACGACAAGGAACAGGTTGTTTCAGGAAGCACACGCACGGAAGAGATCAATACAGGAGAGCAATACGATTAATACGATTAATACAATCAATACGATCAATACAGGAGATCAATATGAGCAATGTGACTCTCACACATGTTGCTCTCACTCCTCTTGTGTTGTTTGTTAACAGAAAAGAGGACAAATAAGATAGTTAACTATTTTCATGTTGTTCAGGTGTTTTGTTGCGAACTTAAGGTGTTTTGTTGCGAACTTAAGGTGTTTTGTTGCGAACTTAAGGTATTTTGTTGCGAACTTAAGGTGTTTTGTTGCGAACTTAAGGTATTTTGTTGCGAACTTTAGTTGTTTTGTTGCCACTAAACGACTGTACAACAAACACCTGTAAAAGCTAGTCTGGACAGAGATAATTTTCTCAGGGAAGCTGTTTGAAGTTGGTCTCTGGCGAGCTGGTGGTCTGAAGCAGATTCAGTTCTCAGTGAGCTCCTCTGGATGAACTGTGATGTGGATGAAGGAGAATCTTCACAGGCTGAATAAAAAGGTTTTGAGTGAACACGTCGACCCGTATGAGGATTGATACAGAAACAGAAATGAACAGATAAATGATTAATAGTTTTTTAAAATACTGTAAAAATTGCAGAGTTTGGTTGGCCGCTCTGGTTTTCTCTGGTTTTCATGGTTTGTGGGGTTCTGCCGGGTTCTCGCTGCCTGAATCATGTTCAGGAGTATTTTCAGAAAGCGGCTCTGCGGTGACTCCGTGATTGAAGCTGGCTCGGGATCAGTGATCCCGCTCACCGGGGTTATTCATTAGCCTCGATAGCGGCCGTTAACGTTGCCTGCGTGTGCGTCTGTGTGGTTTTTCCGCCGAGCCGAGGCGTGTTGACCGGTCGCGCCGTGCGGTGGGAAAACACTCCATTCACACCTGCAGAACGCCACTTCAGCTGCTGCCGCTGATGGAGAGCCGCCGCTCTGTCTGAAAGCAGCTTCACATGCATAAAAACTTACTAAAATCCTGCTTTTCCATTTACTGCACTGAGTACTTTTACTGTGAATACTTGAAGTACTTTTTCCTGATTGCACTTTTGTATTAACATTGTGAACATTCAGACACAGAGCGTCAGACATGATGAACGTTGAGATGATCAGCATTTATTGATCACCGAGTGTGTTTGCTGATGGTTAGAACATTTAGAAAACAAATCTAAAGTCAATAATCAATAATCAATAAGCTGAAGCTGTTTATGGCTCAGAATGTTTTGTCAATGAACAGAAGAATCAAAGAGGAATGAGTGAAAAATGTCTCGTTATCTTTAAAAATGGAGAATAAATGTGAAAGCGAGTCGTCGATGGTAAAAGCTGCCACGTTGTCGCTCCGTTCACATCCAGACTCTGATCAATACGCAGAGGATAATCAAATGTTCTGCAGGTTGATATCTGATTATTGATCTGCATCCGCTCAGTCACTCACAGACGTTCTCTGGAGAAATAAACTGTAATTGACTGGAAAACTTCCGGAATGTTTCCACTTGAGGATGAAATGTGTTGCTGATGAATGTGTGTGTGCAGCCGAATGTTCCCGGTGCTGAAGGTCAGCGTCTCCGGTCTGGACCCCAGCTCCATGTACTCCTTCCTGCTGGACTTCGTGCCGGCCGACGGCTGCCGCTGGAAGTTCGTGAACGGGGAGTGGGTGGCGGCCGGCCGGGCGGAGGGCCGCGGCGAGGGGCGGGGCCACGGCGGCATCTACATCCACCCCGACTCGCCGAACTTCGGAGCTCACTGGATGAAGGCGGCCGTGACCTTCAACAAGGTCAAACTGACCAACAAGGTGAACGGAGGAGGACAGGTGAGTCCAGGTCTGAACCAGAGCTCAGTTTATGTTCAGCTCTGATCAGGTGACTCTCTCACTAAGTTATTTACTCATTATTGTCTTTCTGTCTTTCTTTTTGCTCTTTCTTTCGTCATTCGTTCTCTTTTCCTTCTTCCTCTCCGTCATTTGTTCATTCTGTCCTTTGTCTTTCTTTCATTCATTATTGTTCTTTCCTTTCTTTCTCTTTTTTCCTTTCTTTCCTTCCTCCCTCTCTTCTTCTCTTGTTTTTTTTATCCATCTTCTTCTCCTTCTTTTCTTACTTTCTCTTCCCCTCACACACTCTTCTTTTTCTTCTTCTTCTGTCCATTATCAGGCTCTCCATGTCAAGAGCGTCTCCTCCTCTTTCGTCTCTCTCACTCTCTCCTCCCTGTATTGTATTGGAGTGGGCGAGAGACTACCGCCTCTAATTAGCCACTTCAGTCCCTCTCCTCGCTCACTTCACCTGCTCGCCCCCTCGTAACCACGGGAACGGGATAAACAGCTCTTAATTGGCCGGCGGCAGTTTAATGCACTTCCTGTCGAGAGCCGTTCACCACTCAGAGAGGCCTTCACACACACACACACAC